>NW_022170511.1:11284255-11311205 GCF_008802855.1 Photinus pyralis
TTGTTTAAATACTTTATAGTTGAACAGATCCAATGTAAAAATACTTGCCGTTATATTTCTTTTGATACAGCTGTACCTTCCGCATTTTGCATCCGGCAAGTGGTGTATAACAAACAAAAGTACGTTAAAAAAGTTGAGGATCACAACTTGACTACGCATTCCTTTATAAACAAGGATAAATTATAAAAACATTAGAGGAATGTCGGTGTTGATAAGCAGATATATAAGGTGTCATTGTTTAGAATGATGGTATATCAAGTTACAGCTATCTTACATTATATGCCACGAGACGATTATCCCTTTAATAAAAGACTGCATACGTTGCCGTTTCAGTAATAAAGTTCCATTTTGCCAAGTTTACTTAGCTAATTCTTTTTTTTTTTTAAATATCTTTGAATTTAAACCATCATCATTTTGGTAGAAATTTTAGTGATTATGTACCTACTTGCATTCTTTTGTATTAGTTGCCGTTGCATGCAAAAATGAAATTACAGTTACTTACTTATTAACCGTGCATGATGAGAGCATAACTATTTGTATGCAAGTTACAAAAAAGATTATCACTTAAGAAAAACAGCCCTCGCCATTTTCCTACAGCTACTGCAAAGTGTTGCCAGGTGCGACGGGATTCATGATTCATCAGTGCCGAAGCTATTTTACGCGGACAAAGTGCGGACTGCAGTGACGATGGACATTGGAAATGTCTCTAAATTACTATTTGTACAGAAGAAGGAACCTATGTGCAATTTTTCTGTATAAATGCAACAAATTTTTAAGACAAAACAAGCATTGTTTCTTTGATAATCTCGTATTCACAGAAAAACGATGCAATTTTTTTCATTTCTGATAAATGATTTCACTACCAGTAAATTGATTTTTTTCACTACTAGCGTCTGATGACATGATTGTGAACCTTTTTTCCACTTGTAAAGTAGGCTTTCTCGGCAGTTGTTCAAAGTGGTTAATAATGTGGACATTATTACCTAACTAGTAGTCAATAATGAGAACTGTCACTTTTAGAAAACACAACCCGAAATTTCGCTCAGTAAAAGTTTAGACAAGTTCTCTAAAATGAATAATTGCCACCATCAGCCATTTCCAGAGAAATTACATATCTAAAATTGTCACATTTTGAAAAAATTCGAACGAAATTACTCTTTGAAAATATCTCAATGACAAAAAATAGGGCCTGGTTGACCTCTACTTCCACGTACTTGATGGTTTTTGCATGTTGTTTACTCCAATAGCCATGTCACAACTGTTTTTCTAACCACTGGTAATTATATTCCAGAAAATGATGGCAAAACGTACAAGTGGACCTAACGCATATATACGGTTTCCTTTTAAAGGAATTTTTCAAAAGAAATTGCCCTTATGTGATGGTTTTGTCCGCCCGTCTGTTCGTTCGTATATCCATCTGTTCCTCGTCTAAACTTGAAAACGAAAAGAAACAGCGACGTTAATCCTTCACCAATCGATTTCAAGGATTAGTGCTAAATACTGAAGGATCCTTAACTCGGTCCACCACGTTTTTAACGTCCATTTATTTCAACCTTGCAAAATACTAATAAATAAATTCGAATCTAGGGCATCATAATAATGCTGTTGGTCTATTTCCCAACGATCTTGGTGCATGAATAACGATTTTGACATGATTTGATCAGAATACATATGGTCAATAAAAATACATCAAATTCATGTTTCCGGCATTGAAAGCTTTTACAACTCTAAATTCATGTGTGAAGACTAATTTTAATGTCCAATAAGTATCTACTCGTACGCCATTTCAACATGATCGGTCACTTTTAAAAAGAGTTATAGTGCACACGGACGAACGGACAATACAAAACTACAAAGGCTCTGAAGATCCTTAATAAATTAGTGTAATTTAGAGTTTTGAACAAATAATAATAGGTATAAAGGTAACGAAATACATTTCAATTGAATTCAGCTTTTTTTCGACTTCTAATAATAGCATTGTTTAAAGACTTTATAATAAAATCCATACATTCTGGGTAAACTCCCATACAAATGAATACCGAACGATCTTCGAAATTGTTTTTGGCTCAATAGTCTACCTCTACGTAGCTGAAAAACAATAACGACCTTTCTGATTTGTGTTAAAATTTTCAAAGGGATATGGGACGTTTTTAAACAAAGTTATCGTGCCCACTGAACTGACAGACAGACAGACAGCAATACAAAATTATAAACGATCTCGAGGATCGTTAAATGTGAATAATCCACATTACGTCAAAAAAATTGGGCAAATGTTACGATTTACCTTTTACAGGGATGGTATTGTAGGAACTTGAAATCAGAGTGTATTTACTGCACCGTCGCATGCTTTTTTTAATACAAACTTAAAGCAAAATTTACTACCAGATTTTAATTATCGTAATTTATCTTGTTTGAACGCAACCTACTCACCCCGGAACAAAAATTATTATAAATGCGAATTCGCTTAAACACACAATAGGTAAAAACAAGTAATACGCATAGGTACCTACGTAATTTAATTATTATAAGCGCAGTGAAAAAAAACGGTCTTTACTTTAGAGCTTCAAATAAAGATTAAATAAAATATGTGACTCTTTCTCTTAACAGTAAAGTAAAAGGAATTTGCTGTCGAACTAAACATCAGCGTTTTGTTTATATAGTATAATCGTAGCCGTATAGAGTTACAACTTGCATTCTTACTCAAGGTCGCCTCAGTTACGCTGTGCAGCCGATCGGGTTACATTGAAGGAGAGCCATCTGTTGACGATTTTTGCAGGCCTTACTAAAAAGTCTGTAATGATAAAGCGCAACCTTTCGTCGTAAACTGTCACTACTTATTTAGAGCACGATAGTAGCGCCAACTGGATTTTCTAGACCAGAACTACTTATTTCGTTCAAGTAATATTTCCATATGGTTGTTTAACTATAAAGTATTTAAACAATGGCCTAACTAAACACTGGCTCCGAAAATCCAGTCTTCCCAAACAACAAAAGGCGATCAATGCCAGCGACGTTAACCACAAAAAGCCGTCTAATCTAGTCCAGCAAGCAACTAACCGACCCACTTCACTCTCACTCCCGACGAGCAAACGACGCCACCCTCGGTCAACACCCCCACACTCAAATCCGGTTACTTCAGGAGATCTCATTCCGTACCGTTACTCGTCAAAGAAAAATAGTGTAATCACCGAGGAAGTCGAGACATATTGATACATTTTAAAATAACCAATCTCTTGAGTTAAAAATAAACGGATATTATTATGGTCTATGTTTCTTGTGAGAACTCAGGTCTAGCCTGGTTAACTAATCGCACGGATTAAAATCAAGTAACGATTAGTGTCTGTGTCTGTGTCTGGTGAAGTTATGTAGGGTCCTAAAAAAAATTCACACACGCACACTGGAAATCTAGGGATAGTATGTAATTCATACTTATTATTATTATTATTATTGAAATATTGTAAAGAACTATTACAGACCCCGAGCTCTCCTAGGATATTGAGGTGACTCACTATGGAAGAAACCATTAAATGCAAAGATAAGCGGGCACCTACCTTAGTTTGTATAGTCCACCTTCATCATCTTCATTCCATTACAGATTCACCTAGGCTGATTTATCTTTTATAACTGTGTTCATTTCACTCAACCGCACATCACTACGTTAACGATATCTATCATCGCATTGGACAGGAGCAGTTCCACAAAATTCCTGCAAACAAAAAAAACTTTCAGTTCCCTTGCATGAATAAACAGTAGATAAAAAAAATTCACAGATTTCGCAATCCTTGCAACCATCGGAGACATTGGAAATGATAACCGTATAACCTGCCATAAATAACCCTTATTAACACGGAATAATGTTGCAGATATAATTACAAGTGAAGATAAAAGTTTACGAGGGGACCTCCTTCATCATCATTCATTAGGAAGCATTTGTTTAGACGAATCTCTGAACTTCCATGACAATTATTTATAATTTATTATTATTTATTACTTACTTGCTTAACTAGGAAAAATCTTCAACTGACTATTTTCAAGGATTTGTCAAGCAGCGCTATATTTACTCCAACGATTATTTTGTTGAAGTGTGCCATGTGCCCTTTTAAGGGTCTCTTAGTTTGCCCAATTATAGTAACAGTTTGTAAATTTAATTTGGAAAAAGTTTTAGATAAACCTCTAGTGTATGAAGCATTGAGCAACTTAACATACTTTAAACTCTTATATTTTAAGTGGTTTTGAGGGTGTGATTAGGCCTACACCCCAGTAGCACGAGTAGCCAAATAGATTTATAGGTTAGACTTGAGCCATGTCTTGGACATAGGTAATGGAACCCCCTTGCACATCCTCTAACTATAAAATCTTTCAAAGCCTCCGTAGCTCAACTGGTTACGCGCTAGCTTTCTACTTCAGGAATCGATGGTTCGAATCCTTAACGCTAATTTAAAAAATGTCCTAGAGTAATCACGTGATCGATGACACGGATACAAGACGGCCGGTTTAAAATAACATCCAAGATGGCGGATAGAGCGAGACGCAGTTCTAGAATTCGTAAACCAGGGCACGAGCACGATACAAAATTTTGATGTTTGCGGGTCGTTTAAATAGGTGATAGTCAAGTTCACTAATGCATAATTTAAAAAGGAATACAATAACACAAACCCAAAGATAATACTTATCATTGATTAACAATAAATACACATTTTACAAAAAAGGTATTAAGTATAATTATACGCAAAAGCAAATGTTGAAACCATTTCATTTAAACGTATATTGTTTACTAAATCTGTTTCAATGGATATGCTATAATTACAACCTTTGCTAACCGCTCTTGTGTCTTTTACCATCACAAATAATTTACGTACCTCGCATTGGAGACTTGTGCTTGATTTGATCACAAAAATCAACAACTTTAAGACTGTTGGGTTTAGGTATACTCTTGATATTGATACGTAAACGCAAAACACACACAGATCTCGAATTATTTTACTCAGGAATTAGTGCTTAATTGCTTATTAAATTTCTTCCGCGCACATATGCTTCTATTTATAGGATTATTATTAGCAAATTAACGTTATTGCAGTGCCCTATAATGTCGTATTCGCATAAGTATTTCACTACATAATATCCAACAATACCTAAATTGTAGAAAACTCTGTTGTTATTTCGCAGAAACTAAAGATAAAACGAAAATCCCGCAATTTCCAATTTCCCGCTCTGAATATTTGCGACCCAGCTGACGTCACAGATGCGCACTGGCATACCGGTGTGTGTTTATCCACAGCCGTCTATAATTACAAGCCATGCTGAGAAGTTTGGCAACGTTGTTCGAAAGTCAATTGGTGGGCCGATGTAAGTTTTAATGGAGTCTTGTTGCTCTTGAAAAAGGGCATTTTCCTCTCTCCTGTGTTTCGCCTTGGCGGTTTTAATATAGAAGAAAGATACTTAGGCAGCTTACAATTGTGCATATATATTATTTATTTACAAAAATGGATAATAACATTTTTATTTGACTTTAAAATTTGGAACGCTGTAAATTGGTAACTGCATCATAATGTGTTTTCCATCGAGATCTCCGAAATTGGTGAACTTCTGTCGAAAGAGGCCGAGGTGAAGCACACGCTTGAGCACTTAATTTCGGTAAAAGGACAGTAAATCGCTGCATCAGAGAGGTTATATCAACGACCAGGTGTGATTCGGAATGTCAAGTTGAATTAGGAAATCGGCCTACCATGCAGTGTTGCCATAACTCTCAGCACGGCTTGTAATTATAGACGGTTGTGGTGTATCGTGGTCACGAGTCATCATGCTTGACGAGTCATCGTGTTTGACAAGTCCGGCCGGCGCTCTGTTGTTTGTTCTTGTTTGAATGGTGACGTGAGTATATAAGCAAATAAGTGAATTAATATAAAAATAACCCTTGCATTGAGGTTATAAATGTTGCAGTAGCGCTTTGCTGCATCTTGTAACATTGTAGTTTGATGAATGTTTTATGGCGGGAACACCTTTTTCTAATTACCTTGAAATGTGAGATTGTTTTTAAAAATGAACTTGAAATTTTAAGAAATAACCTGCCTAAAATGTGTGGGGGATAATCACATTTTGGTAAGTAGGTATTTTAAATTACGTAAGTGGGCATGAATGAAAACTTGCACTTTTTCCATTCTGCCACTGCTCTCCAGCCTTAACGTTTTTTTTCACCGAGAGATAGTGCCACCACCATCATCATAGTGCAGTATTTTACCATTCTAAACAAATTTTGTGAGTGCGGGTTGTACTGCACCGACTCGTCAAACACGATGAGTCGTGCGCTCGTTTACAGATTTTAGAACTGCGAGCGAGACAGGTAGACATACAGAAGCAGGTCCAAAATGGTGGATGGAACAGACAGACAGACAGACAGTGGGTTCAAAATGGCGTCCAATAAATTGGCGGATTTAGAATAGTGACTAGTAAAATGGCGCGCAGATACAAGATGGCGACCAACAAAATGGCTTTTGGTGTAAAGGTACCATACAATAATTACTACATTACTCCAATCAGATATACAAACAGAAAAACTTCAATAATCAAACAAAATATCTTTTACTTGTAAAAAAAGTTTACAGATTTTGCAATCGATGCAACCATCGGAAATATTGGAAGTGATAACCGTACAACGCCGCCGCCGTATGTAAAACACAAATAAGTCTTATTCAACCGGGATCACTTGCTCCACTCGCTCGCAAGCTCGCTCGTGTCGCAAGCGTGCACTTCCTGAATAATAAGCCTCATCATAACATGTTCGTAATCCTATTAAAGGAGATGTGCGAGATTGGAATTAGCAAAACAATTGCGCACCATTAAGTAAGTACCGTATCCGCGACTTTTCTTTAACCTACCGATTGCGATCGAGTACGATATAATCAACACGTGTAGCGACACCGCTGTCTTCTTTTCTGCTCGTTTTATGTATGGAAACTTCATACCCATACACAAAACATACGCGTTTGCAATGCTAAAAATCTGCCCACTCCTTTTTGTTTAATGATAAAGTCTTTTAACTTCGTTTCATGTTTTGCGTTTTGCTTCCAAAGTGTTTGTTATTGTCTTGTCCCACGTCTATTTTGGCCTGCCTTTCTTCTTTTTGTTTTAAGTTCTTGCCTCCCACACTTGTTTTGCCTGTCTCTTTGCTGTCCATTCTTTGAAGACGTCCCCACCAACTCAGTTGTCGACTTTCTATGTATTTTAACACTGACTGTATTCCTAGTGATTCTTGTCTTTCGCCTTTTCTTATTCTGCCCGTTCTTCCCTTCCCTTAAACCCGTTTTAGAAACCTCATCTCAGTCGCCTGCAGTTTACTTTTTTGGGTTTTTGTTAACACCCACGTTTTACACCCATAAGTTAAAATTGGTCTATATACAGTTTTATACGGATTCATTTTTGTATTCCGCGACACTTCTTTTTTACTTATAAAACACGTCTTGCTCATTGCACAGTGTAGAGTCGTATTGTATTGTCTATTCCGGTACTTATCTCTGGTTCCGCATCTCCTGTTGAGTAGGTATATCACTACACCACTACACTGAATCGAACGCTTTCTCTAAATCGATGAAGGCTACATATTTCTTTCCGCTATTACCATTCTTTTCGATTAGCTGTTTAATTGTGAAGATACGGTCTTGTGGGATCCTACCTCTTCTAAATCCACATAGTTTCTGTAAGGGTTTCTTCTGTTGTCCGTTTCAGTTTTTTATTTAGTATTTGTTCATATACTTTCATCACACTACTAATTAATGTGATTTTTACACTTTTTCGTATCTCCTTTTTTATGTATGAGAACAATGACTCCGATTTCCCAGTCCCTAGGTATGTTCTCCTCTTCCCACGTTCTTTTGTAGATTGCCTGTAGTAATTCAGTCTCTGCTGTCCCCATATATTTCAGCATTTCTCCTGTAATCATCAAGTTCATTAAGTGCTTCCACAACTTCTTGTAGTATTGGCATGCAAGTCACCGTCTTCTATGTAAATTTTTCCTTGCTGGTCTCTATTTCTTTTTGTAATTGCATTAAATGCAATTACAGAAATAAATCAAATTTTGTTTCTTGCGTATTTTCTACTAAGTTTTTAAAATAATTTCTTCATTTTCGCATTACTTCTTGCTCAATAATTCCTCCGCTATTCTCTTTCATCTGTGTTGAAGTATGTGATATTTTCTCTTTTTTAACTTTAGGACCTCATAATATAGTTGTTGATTGCTTTTACTGTTTTTCTAGTTTTTCTCCAAATTGTTTCCATGTTATTTGTTTCGCTAGGACTATACTCTCCTTAACAACTTTTCTTTCTTCTTTGTAAATCTTGTAGTTTGTATCGTTTTAATCTCCAAATATCTTTTCCACGTCTCCTTCTTTTTTCGGACCTCTTGTTTTATGTCATCATTTCACCAGGGTGTTTACTTTCGTGCGTTATAGTCCGAGAGCTGTTAGCCATTTTTGAGTAGGTATTAGAGGCACGCTGAAAACTTGTCCAGCACTTCTTCAATAATACCCAAACACAGAATTGCAGACCTGGCTGAGGAGAAGCGGAGCTAACACTTTGCCAAGCGCCTTCAAAGTTTGAAAAAAATTTAACACTTCAGAATGATCCAAATTAGGAATTTGATGCGAGGTGAAGCTATAAAAATTGATAGTTAACCATAAAAGATCTGAACACTCACCATTTGCTGAGCTCAAAATGTATTGTCACTTTCCACTTTCTTAAGATCGTTACAGCGAAGTATAAATACAGTAGGTACAATTGAATAAGGAAATCAACTCTTCCCCTGTCAACTGCCTTTGCAAAGTAAGTTTGGAAAGCTTTACAATGTACCTCTTTTAAAGGGCTCTATTACCTAAAGAACTAAAACGGCATTATTGGAAGTGGTCACCAGCGAAAACGGCGGCGGAATACGTTGTCTGGTCCAAGGTAACTACAGCGATTAATTATTTACATGGATGGATAATGTATATTGTTTATGGTATATTAATGTCAATTAAGCAAATTATACAATACATCTTTCGATAGATACTTCAAAAACTTTTTCTTTCTTTTACACGAACTCACAGAATTGTTTGCCTAACATTTCTATAATACGCAAATTAAATTATTATTAGTTATATGGAAATTACATTGCTATAGGTACTAATTTTAGTTACCAACTTCGTTAAAGGTTAACGTGATAATACTCGTATGTAGTAGGCCGTAGGAGGTTCGTGCAGGGCCCCCAATATAATTGATTGTTCTATTTTGTTTTACGTTACCTGCTGTTTATAGATTCATCAGAACCAAGCGGTAATAGTAATTAAAGTTCATCATATCAAATTATGACCCAGATTTTGTATACTTTTATTGGATTGTGAAGAACTCGTAGAGAGGATTGACTGTTGTGGTTACGCCTGTTATATTACAGCCGTCAAGTTTTCCTTAATTTCTGTTAGGTACTGTTTGGTTTTTGTGTTAGATTTTAGCAGTTCATGATTATCCATACTAATTATTAGTCAATTAATAACATTTGCTCATTGAAATGACTGCCTGTATCTATCTATTTTTGGTTTTTCTCCGATATTTATGAGAGCACAAAATTGGTCAGCAATAGACACCAAAAAAGTATACGATACTAACAAGAAATTTGAATCGGTGCGTACAGCAACGTGAAGTTCGCAGTAACCATCTGTTTTTGATGTTTTCTCGATCTGTATTTGTAATCCTCAGCAACAAATAGCACAAAATCCGAAAAAGTTATGCGATACCAAGAAACAAAGACATCGGTGAGTACGGCAGATTGAAGTTATTTGTATCCACTTGCCCTTTGAGTTTTCTATCTCTGTATACGAGAGCACGCAATGTATAATCCTGCGTAATAGACAGCACAAAATTATTTGCTACGATTTATTTAAAAACGTGGCTTGTGGTGTGAATTTGTCGATACCCATGTATTTTTTTTAGATCTCGATCAAAAGTACCCCAACATTTTTTTATCGGCAGCAATATATGTCATAAATTAAACCACTATTGTACTTTGCTGAAAGTGCTATAAAAAAAGGGACTTTTCTAATGATGAAATTAAGGGTATAGATAAATTAAAAAAATGTGCTATTGTTTGCGTTTTGTTTGCCCGTCAGTCCGTCCGGACCCACTGCTGCAGTTTTCAAGGTACTTTTAGAGGCATTGCCCTAGACTCTTGGATTTGGGGGTGGGGGAGGGGGGAACTGAAATGATACTCTAATGAAAGGTCTCAATAAAAGCAATTAATTGCTACCAACCATAGTCCTCGGCGACTTACCGTTATCGGTTATAATTCAAGAGCGAATTATCGAAGGAGGGTATTCACAAGGAAAGATTATGCCGCCTGGAAGAAATATCTCTATTGGTGATGTCAAACTGCAAAAATAAATATCTCGAAAACGCTTTGTCGGCGAAGATAAATTTTATTTTTTCCTAGACTTTAAGTCTCTTAATGTCTGATAACAAATTGATTTATAAAAATTATTCGACCTCTATTTTTTGGTGTATTGAGGGGATAGTCTTTGTTGTCAACTGTGTATGATTGGTTGTTACAATTTTGATTTTCGCCTTAAATAGGACGTGAAGAAGGAAAGCGTCGCTTTTAGCCAAGTTCAGCGCGGAACTACGTTTCGTTGAAGTTTTAAATCAGCTTTTTGCTACGTTCAGCACCGAGTAGAGTAATACATACCGTAGATTTTGAATGTATGCCAAGCAGCCTTTGACAGTTTATGTATCCCTTCTCCATTAATCGTCTAGCCAGAAGGTACACATCGATAAATATAGCTTGCTACTACCTTATAACCCAACTATTCACTATGCTATTTCGGTTTAAAAAATGCGCTTTACCTACACAATGTTTGTTATCTAAAGATGCTTATAAGTTGGATTGATAAGTATGAAATAAGTAATTAAAGTTTTTTCTTGAGGTTATCGATTTCGCTACATTTATTATAGCATCTGTAGCGAAATCGATAACCTCAAGAAAAACTTCAATTACTTGTTTCATATCTATCAATTCAATTAAGAAAAGTAATTACAATGGAGACATACATCAATAAAATGCTTATAAGTATATAAAAAAAAACAATAAGTCATATAGTTTCTATAGGCAGTTGATTTCGACTAATCTACTGTCATCTTCAGGCCTTGCGTCATCGGTGTAGTTGTTGAATGAATAGTGTTAAATTAATTGGTAATTTATATTATATACACCGAACGAATGAGTCGGGTCAAAAATAGCAGGAGTCCATCGTTTCGGAGATGTTGTATGCTTAAAGTTATTTCAACATTCCTGAAGAAGTCGACCCACGGAAATTTATTTTTATCATTTGCAAGAGAAGTGGAATGTTAAATGCATGGTCAGTTAAACTTATCTGATAGATTACTCTTTATTTTCAAAGCAATTAACTTCCTTGCCGAAGTGAAATAGTAAGTTTGCGCTCGTCCTATGTTATAAATTGAGAGTATAGATGATACTCCAATTTTTTTTAATATCGACGTTTCATAAATTCTGGAATTACTTATGCAGTACGTGACACTTTAAAAGTATCATAAACGAGGCTATTATAGACATGCTGTCCGTTAATTTCCTATCATTTTCTATATTAAACGCACACATATATATATAACATATTTGAATATAGTCAAGTCAAGTATAACATATGCGGTGGAGTGATAGTGAAGGTTATACGCAACAAAACAGTAAATGCATATAAGTGAGGTGAAAAACACTTAACACATTTCATGTAGTTCGCTAGTTATCAAGCTCTTCTTTTTTAAGATTTTTTACAAGCATAAAATAAGAAAACGATGCCTTGATAACCTGAAAAATGACATTAAAATACAGCAATAGAAATGCAATTGCTCACCGTAAAAACTGAGTTAATAGACAATGGTGTAAAACGCCCAATTGTGAACGTCACTGCTTTCTGTGTCATAGCCATTAGTATCACTAAGGATTTTTGAAATTTTAGGTTTGTGCCAACAAAATGGATTTGGTTGCAAGAATTGCTGACTCCGAGGAACTCCGCTTGGACAATGGTCGAAATATACGCATCTCCAAAGAATAAGGCCAAACTCAGTTGAATGTACAACATGAGTTTCCAAAATTCCATGCTGAATAATGGAACCTGAGACAAATTAGTTTCTGGATTGATTATTTGTACACATTAATAGACTTACGATAGACATTTGCATCAAAGAAACGCCAAAAAGGAGCGACAGATTAATAAAAGTAGCTAATACACATTTATTAAATACCAGTTCTGTTTCATTCAGTATGGTGGTTAGATAACTGTGCTCCAAAGTTACAGTTTTTAGCTCCGCGTGGATATACTTCCAAGGAATGAACGCGTTGTCGACTTCGCCATTGGGTTCCATATGGCGATCCTGATAAAACGTTTCGTTGGCATTTTTTAAAATGTCCTTCACACGAACGCCTAGGTATTTAAAATGCACAAATAAATGTATCAAAATACATATTTTAATTCCATCAGTAGCTACGTATTCTAGCCCAACAAACGCGTATAAAATGCTTTGGAAAGTTGCAAAACCAGTGGTACTGTAATCCATCAACCAACTTGGCATTATACCGAAAGGGAGTGCGGTGCTCTTTGTCAGCAACCACTGAATTATAGTGAAGGATACTGAACTTACTGCGACAAACACCATCGTTCGGGTCTTAAATATGAAATACTTTCCTACGCGTACAATAAATTACGCAACATACCACAATCCTTTCAGATCTCAAAAGCGTCGTGGTAATTTCCTTTGCGTGTTTGGTATTTGAAACCTCAAAGTTATCCAATAGGATCAGAACCATTGCTAATCTAGACCTTTGCACTCTCATTATTAGAACGCGAGGTAATGCTACAAGTAATAATACTTATTGTTTTAACCACTTACAGAAATTTGCTTACCATTTGCAAGAGCAAGAGTATATGCGATACCGTTGATTTCTTCGGAAATGTTCCACTTTCTAAAAACAATCGCGGTGCTGTATAAAGACAGTACAAACGGATATATATACAAAATAATCCTATCTCTTCTTGATAATTGCATGGTTAACGCAAGCCCCGACATCTTCGAAAGCTTTAGTAGCCTTCCAAAGTACTTGCTTTCTCCACGAGCTTTATCCGCCATCCTTTATCTCAGAATGCTGGCCACTGTGTAATTTTCTCAAGTGATGTAAGCGTTCCTTAGCGCAAGTTAGGGATGAAATATTTACAGTAAATGATATAGTACCCATATTATCACTAAATGGCCTATTACCAGCATTGACTAAATTAGATACATTTTTAGACAATTGAAAAACTTTTTCTTCTTTTACACAAACTTACAATCATAGCATTCAAATTATTAATATTGTTTCGTCGAGTACTACTTTTCAATGTGAATACGTTTTGTACTTACATATTAATTTTGTGAGGAACACCTTATTTTGTTGTCGACTTCATTTAAGTTCTAACATTTGATTTGATTTTCTAATGTATATTTAGGTATATTTGTTTGTACTGCAGTTTTCACTTATCTCTGATTAGTTCGTGGCCAATTTTTATTGGTGCATCCTTAAGACGAATTGGAATGCGCATGTTAGATTACCTTTTCGTTTCTTTTTTCCTTGAAAACACTTTTGGTGGTCAACACGTTAAGTGTAGTTGTATTCGTAAATTCAGTGTAGCCTTAATTGCCAAGTGTTTAAGGGTTTTAACCTTCCGGCAATTAACTGAATGTTGTCGTTTGGGTATAGATTTTTGGCGAACATGAATTTGTTGAATACGTAAGCAGCGGCCAATTGCATAATAATTGCGAGCTTTTTAGAGTTTCTATTCGCTTTATCTGAAGTTGGAACTAATTTACTTACCGTTGCCTTATTACTATCATTATTTTCTAAATAATCCTCTTATTAACTTAACTTAAGGGGACCTGCTACTTTTTGTCCAACACCCGTAAATGCCAATTTTCGTCTTACTATATTGTATAAAGGATAAACCGAAAACAAACAAAATGTTATCAATTATTTTTTATCTAAACCTATTTACTTTAAACACAGATGCCCCTTTTACACGAAATTGGCGTTGAAACATAATGGCTTATTCGCGCAAATTTTGATTACCAAATGCAAACGGCCCTGCTTATAAAATCAGGCCTCTAAATAGTTTTATAACTTAGCACAGGTGTTTCTTTGCAATACTAGAAACACTTTTGAAAAAAAGAATTCGCACTTTATCACAATTAGGATCAATCGAAGAATTTTTTCTCAGTTACGCGATCGAAAATTAATGAACAACACCAATTGGTACGTTCCTACGTTCGGAGTTATGTTGCGAATTACTCACAACGGCGGAATAATATTTTACGAACTTGTACGTGTTCACTCTCAAAGCCAAGCTGAGAATTTGCCCACGGCGAATTTTGGCCTGCGATATAATTCGAAAGCACCGAAACTGTACGTGCTTCGTTCTCGAAGCCAATTGCGGATGCTCTTTCGTTTCGTCGGCTATTCGCAGTTTGCCCGCTGGAAAAACCCAAAACGGAACCTATTCAAATTGTCGAGTTCTTTGTTTTTTATACATAGATATCCATACGTTCTGAAGCTGGCAACACGGTCAAGCTCGTGCTTATCTACTAAACACAGCCTGCATTTTATTCGAAAAGCGCACCGTTATCGCTCTTATCTCCAGACATACTTTTTGTTCACGTTTACTATGAAGCGATATTCGTGTAAATTTTCGAAAAAATAATTTCAAAGCGGTCACCCTTTACACGCTTTAGATAGTGATATTGAGAGAATCATACAGGATGTGTATGTAGAATTGATCGGATCCTGTCAGTATTGACACCAAATTGAAAAACTTATTCAGCTGAAAGGGTGTACCTATGTCGATTTTTAAGGTCCCATTAATATCAAAATAATTCCTATTATTATGCAATATATAATGACCATAAGTAGTCGAGTATTGTCGAATATTTTTGAGGTGCTGTCACGAAATGCTAGTTACGCTGAATGAGTGGAGCAGCAGCTCAAAAAATAATCTACAAATACTTCGACTACGAAGGTATTCGGAGGACTATTCAATGAATCAAAAGAAAAATTAGCACAATATTAACCCACGCGGAATGTATTTCATGAAACAAATAAAATGTCACAATAAATTAGGAAGTTGCTTTTCATTTTGCTATTGATTCTATTCGAACTTTTGTGCTGCCAAGCTATTCGTTTGAGTGATTAAATTAAAAGATGCTGGTGATAAAGTCGGTTGTCGAAATTGATTAACAAACTAAAGAAAGAACTGTTTCCGGTTAATACGAACAAAATTTCGCGTCCATTTCACTGGTCGGAAGTTGACAAATGTCATTTCAATAACGCCATTGAATTGTCGCTGAATACCACACGTGAAATTATCGCTGAAATACCACACGTGCAATTATCACTATAATTCGTTCCCAATTGGCTGCAGCCAATTTGAATTCGAGACTTTCACTGGTTGAAATGTGACCAATGTTAGATGAATTGAAATAGTCACGAAAATTTATATACTACCATAGTGCAACAAATCTACACAATGATACTACAGACGAGCATGAGAAACTATTCCAAATATCGGCGGGGAATGATACCCACCTCTCCAGGCGGGATTCCTAGCAGCTTCGGTTGCCTCGTTACTCTGCCGATCAGATGTTAGGTAAGAAAACTCAACCTTGTTTCAATACATATAATAAATAAGCAAATAGGTAGCTAAAATCAGATGCTGCATGGGTACATAACAAACAACAAAGCAAAACTGCGGCAACAATACAATATTCGTTAACCGGTAAGTATATAAAATTATAACAATAATAAACAGACAACGTACCTACTGTACAGATCACATAGGCGTGCTGATAGGCTTGATAAGTATGGCCATACCCTTAACAAAAGTACTTACGGGTTTGAACTTACAGGGAGTAATGTAGTTGCAGTCTAGCTTGCCTTGGTAAGTTATTTGAGTATTTTATTTATCCTATTGAAGTAGCTTCTGAGACGGTTGTACAGTTCCAGATGGCCATTCAGCCCACTAGATGGCGTGGACCAGGCGACACCACTTTCTAATACGGGGTGACGATAAAAGCTGGTAGGCGGTGTACAATTAACACCCACCGATCGCAGGTAAACAATCTTCAACAATCACAGCCAAGCCAAACATATGCATTCCATTTACCGATTCCCAGTTTGAAGGTAATTTATTAAATTAGACAAATAATACAAAAAAAAAACCCTAAAAGGTCAAAAGAATAAGTCTTTGGAATTTCAAAGCCTCAAGCCGTACCTGTACAATTTTCGGAAATATCCCTACGTTGACCAATTTCAACCAATAAGCAGTGCAATACACGTACAGGGTTTTTTCCCAATCCAGTCAGCCTTAAAAGAACGAACATCGTTACCAATCTACAATGTGTACAAAATGGCGCTTACCTCAGAACGTTAAGCGATAACAAAACCACACTAAAGGTGAAGAATTGCCCAAAATAAACGTATCCACAATGATACACGGCAATACCAATTACTATCGCTTTTCGTAATTAACCCAGAAGACTGGAGTACTGACAAATTTCCAATAATTAAGGATTTAACGATTTTCTCAAACATGGGAGTGCCACAACGGTCGGTGATCAAAAAGGAAGGATTTTCAACGTTATTATCGGTTTTGAAGATACCGGCTCTGACCTAAAGACCTCCAAAAATTCCTCAGATAAACCAACATAGACGTTCCCTACATTGACAAACATGGCAGGCCGCTTACAGCCCTTAAATTGATGACTGGATCCTATAATAAGTAAACTACTAACCTAGCAAAACAGTTGCTTGCGTAAAAACAGTAGCCAACGGGAACAAATGATTAACAACGAAATTCCTAATGTCTCCGCCACTGGAGATCAATAACTACAATCTACATTCACAAGTATACTATTCTCCGCTACATGCGTGCATAACAAAACCTCTAACCGTACTTCATTATGTACAATTATATTTTTCTATTTGTGGGACTTGTTCAAAAATTTAACCGTTACATTTAATTTACAAATCCAACAGATGTCACACAATATATACAAACTTCTCACGATCGTTATTCCTTTAATCTTAGCAAAAAGAGAAGTGCAGTGTGTTTGCTTAACTTCACACATGCAGTATTTAATTAACTGACTTGTGGTAGTTTTGGTAGCAGATGTGACACTGTTGTGAAATCAAACTTTTTTGTACTAAAAATAATTCATTGCAATTCTGCTTATGACCTTTCCATATGCACGTAATTATAAGGTGAACACGCTGCTATTTTCATAAAGATGGGGTTATCTAATGTAAAAACGAACCCCTCTTAAAGGTCAAAGGAACAGGAGTACGAAAAAAAGATCGAACACAACATTTTTCACTAAAATATGATATTGAATTTCGAGAACAATGTGTTGAGGAAAAAACACAGTTTGCTTCTTAAGATATTCAATCGGCGTACATGCGCTGACGGACTCTAAACGCGTTAACAAGCTAGCTAGTAAAAGACCCCGCGGGGAGTAATATTTTAACTAAGTATTTTCCGATGATATCAGGAAAAGAAAATAATTTCTAATAAAAAAAAGAGCGCGCGCTCACTCTTCCATTGTAGTGGCATCGGAGTGGTCAATTAGTAAAAATGTAAAGCGCGCAGACTATTAGCATTCATGGGATATGTATAGGTTTTGCATTGTTACCTCAGAAACTTCTTTTAGTGGAAAGTTGGGACAAACGCGTTGAAAAGTTTTTGAAGTTGTTAGAAGCTTTTTGTGCCGTTACTTACTGCAGGAAAGAAAAAGATCTACGGGCCGTGTGAAACTGTAAAGGGACGCAGAATTTAATGGGCGCACGTTAATGGAGGAATTACCAACCACCGTAATTTTACATAATATGTTAGATTTCAGATAACTGTAGTAACCAGCATCTGATACTGATAACCAGTAATTTAACTATGTCACGTCTTTTAAGTACATTACGTTAATTAGAAAATTATAATAATACTCTCATTATGTCTTTAAGAAACGCTATAATAACGACTTTTAGATGAACTACACTGATGTTAGCAATTATGTGTAATAGATCTGGTCAAGCTAAAGCAAATAAGCTGTAGGTACAAAATTACAACACGATGCACAACACCACCGCAAAAATGAAGCTTTATTACTTAGTATGAATATGGATGATCACAATTTAAATTATTGCCTGCTAAGGGGAGTACCTAGGTACTGCGAACCTTCTACCTCTAACAACTCACGTGTTTGTAGAAGCAAAGAAAATTAATTACAATTTGAATTGACGGCGGAAGACAACGTTAATTGCAATTATGTTTGCACTAATCAATTTGATTCAAATAAATTTGAGTAATGGATTATTCCCGCTGTAAATCGCAGATTAGTTCGATTTACGTCGGCTTATGTGTGCACTTATCATTTAATTGCTACCATTGTGTATTTTTGTAGTAACATTTATTAACATACCGTTCGCGTTGAAGAGACGGTAAGATTATACCTCGGATTATACATATGGAAAAATGCGCTTCAGTATCTAAATGTAGTCTTACCTTGGGTATGACATGAAGTCTAATAAATAAAATTCATCCTGTACGACACTGGTAAAAATTTGTCTGTCGCAATTCATTTTACCCATGGCTAGCTCTGTAATAAAATTTAAATATCCCTTACCTTACGGAATTTTGGCCTTCTTTTGTAATTCTGAAACTCCAAACTTGACGCTCTCGATTGACTACAGCCGAACTAAAGTGGATCCAATTCCATTCTCATATTTTCGTATTCAAAATTCAACTCCTATCTCGTGGCCACGTTTGGTTCTACTTCTCCATATCTAAATTTTTTATGCACAATAAACTCTCCTGGCAATTTTTTACGCAAAATGTTTGCATACATCTTCTGCCTAAACAACATTTGAATTCATGCAAAGGAGTACTATCATTTAAATGAAAGACAAATTCCCAACTAATTAAAAAATCAATTTCTTTTGTAAGGATCCACTTGTAACAATTCAATGCAATACAAATCTGTTACTTGCAGTTAATTTCCACCGACCGGTTCATTTAAGGATATTATGATTACGTTAAAAAACGTTCGCTTCGAATTCTTAAAGATAACCGATCAATACTTTATACCATTCAAAAATAATTAAAGTGACTTACAGATATCGCTAGACCCGGTGTTTTTCTTTAGGTCACAAAAGGTCCAAAAAGGCTCCGTCCAAGAAAATTTGATAACTGGATCGCTTTTGCGGTGATACAGTTGAACTTTGTGGCTCGCCCTTCGTTGTAGGGAAAACTTCTGGCGAAGTGTTACAACTAAAAACGAATTAGGCCAGTAATTAACATATTTATTAATGGAAGAACATGCAACGATTTATTTCCTTCACTAGAAGCATTTTTATTGTTAACAGTATATTGTTGAATGATCCTCGTAACAACTGTAACCTTGGAATTTTAGAGACGGAATTTCTAGCGCGAAATTTCGGCGCTGCGATTTGTCGTTATCGGTGGTAACATTCATTTTCTTCGTTTGTTCGTCAGCTGTGACAGAGTGATAGTTGATGACAGCATAACGCATGGGATTTTAATTGCTGCGACCCACATGTATGAATATTTAGGGATTACATTCCCCTTCACTCCACTAGGAGGATATAGTTGCGTTATTCTTCTTCATTAAAGTACTATTTGCATTTAATCTGCTTGACGAATATATTCTTTAGGTTTCGGCTGATATTTAATACGATTTTCTATCGGCGATTGTTCATCTATAATTCGCCCTCTTATTTAAAGAGGTATGTACAGGGTGAGTCAACGATTGCGCGGAGTAACTTAATGCCTTGAAGATAAGATTTTTCGATAGAGTGCTTTTGTATGATGATATGGTAGAATATTCTCCACAATATTAATACATACAATATTATAAATTAAAAATATAGCTTACAGGGTGTTTTTTTTGGTAGGTCCAAAGTTGCAAACATAATAGTGAGGTGGACATGCAAAAAAAAGTCAATTTTTATCTATCTCGTCCAAAACGAAAATCATATCGATTAATTTATTTTTCAAACAATTTATTTTAAGTCCAAAAAACTAGAGAATAAGTAAAAACATTTGACTACAAAGCAAATTTAATTTAACTCCTAATGTCATCCAGTCAGTGACATTAGTTTCATTTTTTTTCATATTCACCTAGTTATTATGTAAATTAGAATTTCAGATTAAAATATAAAAAGTAGAAAAACCAAGATATTTGTTTATGTTTTTACTATCAAATTTATTCTCCAGTTTTTAAATGAATTATTAGAAAAATGAATAATAATATAAAATATCATTTTAGCTTTGAACGAGGTAGATAAAAATTGCCTTTTTTGCATGGCCACCTCACTATTATGTGAATTACATATAACTTATTTACGATTAGAATATAAAAACCAGGAGAACCAAGATATTTCGAAAACTATCAGAGATAGGTATAGGACATTATTATCAAAAGTTGAAGGTTTTTGGAGGAGCTAAAAGATGACAGAAAAATATACAGGGTGTTCCATTTAAAAAAGTGAGATTTTTTAATATGAAGTTTTGTAACTTTGGATCTACAAAAAACACCCTGTAAGCTATTTTTTTAATGTTTCATAGTAGATGTATTTATTTGACTTTTACTTAACCCAGGATAAAAGATATAAAACCTGGAATCAAAATTTAAGTAATAATTTTGACAATATACTGACGCTTGCAAATGCCCAATTTTTCTTAAAAATCGAATTATCTTTAAAACTACTAGCTTTTCGGATATTAACCATATAATAAAAAAGACGTACAATTACATGTAGAATTCAAAAATGCATTCAAATACAGGGGGTTCTATTTTAAAAAAACGTACCATTTGGGCGCCCTACTTTGTGGGCGTACCCTGTATAATTCCAAATATTTTTAAAATGTGGAGAATATTCAACCATATCATAATACAAAAGCACTCTTATCTTCAAGGCATTAAGTTACTCCGCGCAATGGTTGACTCACCCTGTATATTTTAAGGTTATCAACGAAGAGGGTTACCTTTGATTTTTTCTAGGGTTTTTAGTTTTAGTTTCTACATACGAAATTGGCGTAACCTTTATCATCTACCTGCGAGTGCCAACACTTGTGGACACATTTTTCCACACCCGATAAGATATCACTTTCAGTTGTTAATTTGTTACTTCGGTAAGTTATGGTCGACTTTTGCACGAGATTGATATGGTAGGCCGCCACTTCCTTCTGAAGAGGTTGGTGGAAAAAGTATCGTACTTGTGAGCTTACTACAAGTAAGGAGAGACCATTCAGGCATTGTTCAGTTCATTGCATTCCGAGGTTTGCGGCTTGGGAGTTTTCTTTTGTTGCCGATTTTATGGATCCGAGCTCACTTCTCTGGATGACATCTTATTAAATCAATGTAAGCGTTGCCTTTTTATGTTTTGTTGTACTTGGCCTATACGTGCGCATTTCTGTTCCGATCAATTTCTTTGTGTTAACATCAAGTACTCAATTTAATCGATCATTCTTGATTGAAGGTTGGTAAAACTGGTATATGTCAACTGTAAAGTTCAAGTTAACTAAATGCCCAGTTTCTCCAATGTATCTTAAGCTCTACTTGAATCTTAAGATCGCCTTAAATCTTAAGTCTATCTTAAAACGTTGCACCAACGCAAATCTGCATCTTATATTCACAAAGGCAGCCTTACATTTAAGTCGTGAAAATCTGCGACTTAAGTCGGCATTATTGTTAGTGAAGTTGAAAATGAGTGGCATTTTGTCTTTCAAACGTCACTTTTCAAAATGGAATTGATCGATGTCGATGATGTCGATGTGGTTGATATGGTAGACATAGTAGAAAATATTCGAATACCACGGCAAATTCACATTAGGAGAAATTTATTTAATATTTATTCTAATGTTGAATTTTTTCGACGATTTCGACTCGAAAAAGGGACTGCTTTATATTTATTGGAGAAAATAGAACATAGACTAGAGTACTTCCATAACAGGTAAGTACACATCATTCATAGGTTTGTTTCACGTTTGTATACTTACCTACATATAATGCTTTTTGTGACTATTGTATAGTGCGAATTCAAGGTGTACAATAATGTTTTTTGAAATTCAGGAATAATTCCATCAGTCCCATGAATCAACTTTTGCTAACGTTAAGAGCTTATGCCAGTGCAGGGCATTTTGTTGCTGTTGGAGACTTTGTGCATGCAGACAAGTCAACAGTATGTAAAATTGTTTCAAAAGTTTCAAGGCTCATAGCATCAATTGCAAGGGAATTTATATACATGCCTCGAAATGAAGTTGAAATTGCAAGTGCTCAGAATAAATTTTACGACATTGCTGGTTTCCTAGAGTCATTGGGGCAATAGATGGATGTCATATAAAAATTCAATCACAAGGTACTTACTACACTATTTTTTTCACATTATTTTTAGTATTATACTTTACATTCGCTCATTTCTACAAATAAGAATTTAATTTAAAGGTGGAGCTGATGCTGAAATATATCGAAACAGAAAGGGATATTTCTCTGTAAATGTGCAAGCCGTTACAAGTGCTGACCTGTTATTCCAAGATATCGTCGCACGTTGGCCAGGTTCGACGCACGATACCACCATTTTTAGAAATTCACGATTAATGCATAGATTCAATAATGGAGACTTTGGAAATAGTATCTTGTTGGGTAAATAGCACTTTTTTCAATATTAATTTACAATCGCTACTTACTTTTTAGGAGATAGCGGTTATATGAATCTTTCATATCTATTTACACCTTTTCTGAATGTTCAGAACGATGGTGAAAGAAACTACAACAGAAGTCACGTTCAAAGTAGAGTCAAGGTAGAAAATCTATTTGGTGTTTGGAAAAGAAGATTTCCTATAATAGCGTATGGATGTAGAATGAAGCTAGAAAATGTACTTTGTGTTATTGTGGCTACAGCAGTTTTGCACAATTTGGCTCGTTTGAGGGGAGAACCAGAACCACCTATTGAAAATTTAATTATGGAACACGAGCTTCAGCAAGCAATTCGAGATGGAGATATTCCTTTAGCCGCCGAAGAAAATGATTTAGGCTATGATTATAGAAGACATTTAGTAGATATATATTTTTCTAGATTGTAATTTTCGTATTTTGCAAGTTTAAAGATAAATTATATTACATATTAACATACCTACTACAATAAACATTTTTTATTAAAATTGAAAATACGTACTTATATGTACTTATTTAAATGAATTCATTCTTCGAAAAAATACTAGATTTATTTTATGGCAACATTTACTTGGAACAAGAGCACTTCCCAATTTCCTCTTCCATTAAGTAAATTTTTTTCTTGTGCTCAACTTCCATGGCATGTAACATTTTCTTGTGCTCCTTTTCTTGCAAAAGAATTTCTTTTTGAATTTGTAGTACTTCAATTTTAGCTCTTTCTGTAGGTCCCAGGTCTGCGTTAATTTTAGGTCTCCTTCGAGCAGACCAACGAGTGCCTCGTAAAAGTGTGGGCGTGGGCTCTTCGTAAGTAAGCAGAACGTTTTGATTGCACAGTTCAGTTTCATCATGTGTTTGTTCTAAAGGTGTAATCGAAGGTGTACTGGATGTACACGGTATTTCTATGTTAATTTCTTCTTGATTGGGCTTGGAAGATATCAAAATCGGCATTCCAAGAATATCCTCTGCTGGATGATCTAATATAGGTTCTACAAAATATAAAAATACTTGTATCTATGTGTGCCTCACTAAAAATATAATTAATGGAAATTCGAGTGTAAATTTTACCTTTCATTACATCAGAATCAAATTCATTTCTTAGACCAAGGACTGTCTTCTTATTTATTATATCCAAAACCAATTGTTCATTTGCTTCACAATTTTTCGAAGAAAGTGCAGGAGCAACTCCTCCACCAGTTTTGTAAAGCTCCTGCCTTTCTAGTGCCGCCTTTTTTCTTGAGTCCTGCTTCATATTGCTCCACTGCTTCCGTAAAGAATTGGCGTCACGAAAGACGTTGAAACACTTTTTATTAAAATTTTGCTCAATAATTTTCCAAACGTCATCTTTTTGATGGTTTGAAACGGCGTTTGTATCTTTATTTTCGATGATATTTTTATTTGAATCAACCAAATGAATTAATAGTTTTTTTTCTTCTTGAGTGTAATTCACTCTTTTTTTATTAGAATGCATGTTGGCCGATGTCTAACAAGTTCGGTGCACGGTTCGGTGGGGCAATGACGAGTAACTCACAGAATAAGGCCTTATTCTGTGGAGTAACTATCAAGTTTGACAGTTTGCAATTATTAGGTACCTACCTTCGGTAACGCGATTCATTAGTAAAATTGGCATTCATTTGATAAAATTCTGTGTTGCCAGATCGTTTCAGACAAATTCTGATGCTTAGCTAAGATGCGAACTTAAAATTTTGGTGCAACGTAATTTAATTTTAAGGACGCCTTACAATTAAGACCGCCTTGCCTAAGGTACAGCTTATATTTTGTTGGAGAAACCGGGCCAATAAAGTCAGGATTCAGGAAATGTGGTGTGTGTCCTATAAATAGGCAAGAGGTATTGAGCCGACTTCCCGAGGATGTTGAAGAGGAAGATGTGACGAACATGTTAATGATACAGTTGTCTCATACCTAAAGTCGTTAAGGTATGGCGACGGAGCATCCGCGTGTCGAAACAAGAAGAAGAAAATTCAAATAGAAGCAGGTAAAAGTGTCTCTGGTGCAGATTGTGAGTCCAGTGAAAACGACAGTTCAAACATGTCAATAGAAGACAACGATGAAGGTAGTGACAATGAAACTGTCTTCGATGAGGAATATGAGGATCTGCAAATTGATACCCACACGGTTCCTAACAAGAACAGTACGGGTGAGAAAAATTCTCAGTTAAAGAAGAATGGAAAAACATTTGACAACGTCTTTCACATCGACGTGGAAAATATTGTGCCTGAAATGTGGCTTCTTGTAAGCTTTGCAATTGAAGGTTCAAAAAGCCAAAAATATAAATATTACGTAGGAAAAGTGCTGTCTTGTGAGGAAGGTGCAATTGAGGCTACCTTTTTGAGATCAAAAACCTCAAGTAAAACTGACAGAGAAATCTTTTTTTTTCCTTCTAACCCAGATGTGTGTACGTTCAGTCACGACCAAATTATTGGGCAGGTGTATCCGCTTCAAGAAACTGGTTTCAAACGAAGGGAGAATATTATTTTTGATATTAATATCCATTAAACTCATATGTTTTTATATTTAGGTACTTTAAAGAATGTTTAATGTTTAGTTTTTGTTAATAAATACATAATTTACATAAAGCTTTTGCATTTTTTTTTTGAAACTGAAAAATTTACTTACCCTGTATATATTATTTCGGTTTTTAATATTTCTATTCACCTGTACTGTGTTTGGATAGCAATACATCTGATTTTTTCAATAGTGTTTCTATTCACCCCACTAAAATGACGAATAGAAATAAATAAAAAAAAAAATGATAACTCCATATTCATTTGCAATTTCAAAAATGTAAAATTCGGCATCTTTTGTGAAGAAAGGGACCGGACTTTTCCTACACATATGGTTTTTAATAACGTCTTCCCTTCCAAGTTATAAACTACGAAAGATCAAAAATGGATTTCATTCAACGCACCCATTTACGGTATTAAAGTTTTCGGAAGCACAGCTTACGTATTAACTCCAAATGTACATCGCAAGAATCTGGATCCGAAAAGCAAAAAGTATACGTTTGTTGGGTACGATAATAACTCTACAAATTACAGATTATTCGATCCCGTTACATCACGAATCACAATATCCCGAAATGTGATATTCAACGAAGAAGAAACGACAGGGAAGGAAGATGGGGATGACCTACGACAACAAGTGGAGATGTTGTTCAAGAGAGTGACCCTGACTCCAGTATTATTATAGAGGATGAAGAAGATGATCCAACTGGTCCTTACGATTTACGATCTCGTAGAAATGTAAAAGCTCCAAATAAGTACGAGGTTACCTTTTCGGAAGTTCACATTCCAGAAACTTATGAAGAGGCAATGAGTAGTCGTGAGAAGATTGAATGGGAGGAAGCGATCAAAGACGAGTTGAGTGCCCTACGTAAAAACAACGTATGGAAAGTTACGAAATTGCCCGAAGACCAACAATGTATAAACGCGAGATGGGTTTTTCGACTCAAGCATGACAACAGCGGAAAAATCACCAGATACCGAGCAAGTCAGCCATGTCGTTAATCGGATCCATCGAACAGTTTAATCCTAAAGAAACTGATATTTCGTCATATTTAGAAAGATTAGAGCAACTATTTATTTGTAATATTGTAGAGGCGGATAAAAAAGTCCCGTTACTTTTAACCCTAATTGGGGGCGAGGCCTACAATGTGTTAAAAGATTTGTTGGCACCAGAGCTACCCAGCACAAAAGTCGTAGGTATGAGGAGCTGAGAAAATCACTTGTTGGTCATTATAATAATAATAATAATAATAATAATAATGTGTTTTTAACGTGCTAGGGCGTGTAACTTTTATTGGTGGACCTGTCTTTGTAGTGCATGTTGCGTTACTTGTATTTATGGTGTTTCTTTGTTCTTGAGGTTGTATCTGTGTTGTTGTTATTATTATGGTCGGTGTTTCTTGTGAGAACTCAGGTCTAGCCTGGTTAACTAATCGCACGGATTAAAATCAAGTAACGATTAGTGTCTGTGTCTGTGTCTGGTGAAGTTATGTAGGGTCCTTAAAAAAAAAAAAAAAAAAAAAAAATAATAATAATATCACACACGTACATTGGACATCTAGGGATAATGTAATTCGTACTTACCAACATACCTATTGATGGGCACAATAGCCAACGCTATCAGGAAAGAATTA
>NW_022170511.1:11311305-11311909 GCF_008802855.1 Photinus pyralis
GCTTTATACGTGTCCTGAAGCCGTCTCTGCTCATGAAAATTTAAACTCAAGATGCATCATCGAACAGAACCGCGGCATGTCGTGTTGCTTACGAGTGCATAAGGACAGCCCACATATAAACCATATTATGCACTCCTCATGCCCCTGAGAAACTTCGACGGACTGTAAGATCAGCCTTAAGTGCTGAATCAGTAGAAATTCGATCTGCTTTCGGCGGCCTGGTGCAGATGTTACAGAATGGTAAGGTAAGTTTTCATTACAGTATTAATATTAACACAGATTTTAGTATTTAAATCTGTGATATTAATGAATCATTAATCATTATATAAACCGCAGTATATATATACCTACACGTACACTGATATTTTAACATATGTATTGATATTTTATCTTAAGTTCTTTGCATTAAAACCAAAAAAGAAAGCAACGACCGAACTTCTGCAATCGCTCATCCTAAATAATAAACGCACACTATAGTAAGCTGCTTTGACATTTTTTCTCCGCTTTTTTATACGAGTATAAACGTAATCGGATTTTGTTGTACAGAAAAAAGAAAGTCTTTCCAATAATTTAATAAAAATATTGCCTTGTTATGTACAGTTAC
>NW_022170511.1:11312009-11481518 GCF_008802855.1 Photinus pyralis
GAGTAATTAGAATAAATACAATAAATTTTAGCTTATAACTAGTGACGTACAGTTTACCTTCTACCTTTGAACTACAGTATTACAACTAAATACAACCCCAGGGTGAAGAGTGGAGAATGCAAACGCATTCACTTTCAAACATCTTATTAGCCCGTCGCAATTCTTGCAAATTGGCGATAAAGCACAAGCTGGAATACATTTGCAAAATTGTATATATAGGAGTATATTTAATCTATTGTAGTCTATAAAAATGGGAAATAGTAAAATGGTATCCTGCAGGTGTGTGTTACAAACGATATTGTTTTCCGACCTAGAAACGTTCCGAAGCCCTAAACCAAATTCCACCGCCTAGGGATTTCTCCAGGCTTAAACACGTGTCGAAATTTATTTGAAATTCTGTTAAATGTTCAATTCGGGTAGATTAAGGGGTTTTATAAAGTTTTATAATTAATTTGTTGCTCTTTCTCCGAAAACCTTGTATGACAAAGGTATCTATTAATTAATATTGTTAGTACCAGAAAGGGCCAAGAGAAGGGTTTAAATTTCAATATCCTCTATAATTGATATCAAAATACAGAGCGATTTGCTAATGCTGTTCATAATTTATAAAAGCGTCTACAACATCATTTTTAATGGTTGCCTAAATATTGTAATTAAGTGTTTCTTGTTCACACAACGGTTAGCGATTAAATTTTAATTACCAATAAAACAAACCCGTAGTGTACACCGAATATACCGAAGTACGCCGACCATTTTCAGTTCATGCATGAATTTTCCGGATAATAAATGATAGCAGTCAGAGTCCATCCTTATCTGAGATATCTTCTCTCAGTCCCACCCGTGGGCGCAATCTCGAAGGGTCGTGGTTGTTATAGAAACACCCGTAATGAGGTTTCGGAAGCTCCTCACACCCCCGCCTTTGAAATACACCATCTGCACTCTGCGGACACGCTTACGGGCTAACTTCCAACTTTGAAAAGTCACAAATATGTTAATATCTCTTTAAGTTTTACCTTAGTTGGTTCATGTATCCACTAAACGAAATTATAAATTTATTTCGGTGAATATAGAGCTGAAGCTGGAACAATATATTACAGTAATAATGATAAAGGGAGGTAAAGAAATTACAAACACTGTAGTAAATTGAAAGAGTTGGAACATTAATTCCTGGAACTTTGAAGATGATATATAACGAAAGCTTTACATAATCTTGTGTGCACTACATGTAATTCTACTGAGTAAACGGTTCTCAGTTCCTGCTCCTATTTTTGCGAGTAAATAAACCTATTCAATATCATTTCTACGGAAATTTAATTGCGTGTTAAGTAATTACCTAGTGTTTCACAAGGATTGAATCTTGATTAAAATTATTTTATACGTTCATGTATATTGCGAGTTTGGAGCCCTTTTTATGACAAGTTGCTAATGTTTGTTTGGAATTTGTATTTGTCCTTTTGTACTTATAATTTTAGTACTGTTGGACTTTGCACGAAATATCCATTTCCAGTCTATAATGGGGAGTGAACTTTGCATAAACCTTGTTATAGTCTACAGAGCTTTCTCAGAGTGTGGTATACCACATACTACCATTTTGATAAAGCCAAATGAGAGCATACGTTCGAATAATGAACCCTTCACGCAACTTTTGTGAAGAACCGTCGTTTGGATTGCATTTGAAATGATAGTGTATGGATATGAAAATTTACCTTTAATCACAATCCTACCTTGCGACTATAGTCATAAAAGATCAAGAAAGATGCCACGATTTGAGGTTTCTCCACAGTATTATTGCGTTTCTAGAAATCTTTATTTACTATAAGTTTTTGGGTGGTTTGGGTTAAACGCCCTTCTATTTTGGTTTTAAAGGTTCTGACGCATTGTTTCTACTAACAAAAATCGTTTAAAATGTAGGAATTTCAGTTCGAATTCCATTGTCACACAGTATTAAATGTAAGTAAAAATGTCCTATCCCTTCACGTAGGTATATGATTCTACTAACCTTAATTTATACTAGTGATTTACGTATTTATACGTTTAGGTGCATTTATTAGAATATTATGTATGTACCTACGTATGTTTATATTGTGTAACCTTTCAATTTATCTCTGTTTTTCAGTTTCATAAATGTCATATTCACGTATCTTGCTCAAAATACACTATCCGCGTATCAAATCTTTGCATTCTCTTACTTCCTATAGGTACCTATGTGCGCTACCTGAGGTCGATAAGCGAAATTTCTCGCAATTTTCCAATCCCTTAACAACTCTTTCTATAATTTAATAATGACAGAGTTCTCTAGGGTCGTTCCATAACTCATAACTTAATTTCATTTCCTCATATGAGCCCCCCCCCCCCCTGGTTAACTGCCAGTATCTCGTACTTTTTTAAGAACTAAACAAATGTGCTATTGTTTGCGTTTTGCCCGTTCGTCTGTCCGTCCAGACCCACTTCTGCGGTTTTGAAATATTTTTAGGGGAATTGATCTGGAGTCCTGACATTTTTTGCAATAGGTAGCCTATACTTTGGAGGTGTGCCAGACGGCATGAAATTATTCTTGAGATATTGCGTTTGAAAGTAAAACGTGCATAACTTTTATACGCGACAACCAAATTGATCTCAGCCATTAGTGGTGCCAAATAAAACTGATGATAATAGGGAGGGAGGGGGGGAACTGTGCAGAAAGAACTGTTCTCTACCAACTACCGCTGTTCTTTCTGGGGGGATTGGTTTTACCTCCATGGTACTCTAATGAAAGGACTCAAAGAAAGGAATTAATTCCTACCAACCATATCTCCTCGACTCCTTATCAAGATCGGTTATAATTCCTTATATGTCAAGAGCGGATTGTCGGGGGAGGGTACTCACAAAGAAAGATGAGGACATCTGGAAGACTTCTTCCATATACTTATATCCATTGGTGATGTAAAAACTTTAAAAAAGAAAATTAAGAAAATGGTTTGTCGAAGGAGAGTACTCACAAAATTGGGTGGTGCAAAATGAATCATGTGGACGAGATATATCTATTGGTGAAGTCGAAGCGAATATCTTGAAAAAGAAATGTCTGAGGAGGCTACTCTCAAAGGGTGGAAATATGGTCTAAACGAGACACATTTCCTGGCGATGTGAAAACTTAATTGTGAATATCTCGTAAATGTTTGAGGAAAGTATCTACAAAGGAAAAAACAATATTTAGGAGAATTGCTCTAATGACTTGGCTGACAAGGAGACCCTGTATGGAATGTGGTGTATAGAGAATCACCCATTTCTTTCTTAAAGAGGACCATTACGACTTCAAAAAAAAATTGGGTGGCCGTTCCAACTCGTGATAGGTTTTGAGTTATGACGTCATATGCATTAAATTCGCGTATTCATCTAAACCATTCACAAATGTGGCTGTAGACCCCACAAGTTGCATATCAAATGATAGGTGTTTATTAGAACTAGTCAAATATAATCATAAATTCCAGAAGCTTTTACTTGCTCCATGGCGTGGCTTCCTTACCACGGACGCTCATTAATATTAATATTTATGTAAAAAAAATGTATGCAGGAAGACAAAAATTCAGCTGTGTATATCATTAATAAGGCCGGGGGGCCAAGGAAACAAAACGGAGGAAATGTGAGAAAGAAGAGTTAATTATGGAGTGCGATAGCTATTTGCAGAAGCAGTAATAACACAATTCGTAAGTGCACAAAGATTCAGATGACCAAGTCAATAGTCATATCGAAGATAGGAAGGATAACAGAATTGTAAAGAAAGTGGCGAACTTGGAATTAATGGCGACCAGAAGACAGACCCGATCCAGATCAAGATGAAATGAAGGAAAGCTGTTTTACGGATTTGGAAGAAATCCGAAATTGGATAGAGCTGGCGAAGAGAAGAGAATGGATCAAAATCTGTTACACAATTCAATCTTTATGTTCGCATGTATACCTTAAATGATACCATGTCAAAATGACCTTTTTATAAAGCCTAGTTTTCATAAGTAATGTTTTGAATCACCGACCGGTAGCATATTCCTATGATATCAAAAACGAGTTGCTGTCGAGTCACCTTGGGAATTTTTGTTTACATGGGAAATCGTATTTAACTTGAACTTCCAAAGGCGACTCGACAGCAACTCATTTTTGATCGCCCGTTATATAATGCTCGCTAGGAGAGACTGCCGGTCACAAAACATTTGATCCCGGTCTACAATCGAATGGTTCACTGAAAAACATACGATTTTTGATCGAAATTCTTTCCTGGCGAGCTTAATACATTAATACTTTTTTAAAATCTGTTGAACGAATTCATCTTAATTCATCCAGTTAGTGACCCACCACGCAGAACCTTCGTCACTAGTTCGAAATACACCCAGAGAACGAACTAACAAATTAGTATTCGTTTAAGTAACAAAAGTTAATGTTCTTCTTTACCTAAGTAGAAATTTTGCCATTCCAAACATTTAAAGTAAAAACGATATACATACGAATAATTTGAAAGAGTCAAAAACTATGATTTTTAAAAATACGAGTACTTTCATCAAAACTACAGAGAAAATTCTTCCTGAACATAAAATATCGCTTGTTGAAAAATTAAGCCAAAAATAATAGGTCGGTAGGTTTATTACGGAGTTTCCCATTGTTACCTAGGCATTTATACTTGGATATACAAATTCCCTAATGAAAATGATGTAGGGGAGGTTACGAGTCTACCCACTCAAATTTTTTTCCCGCCAATAACAAAATGTTTGAAATAAACAGCCTTTTGGGACTTTGGAAAAATGTGCTAAAAGCTGAGTGCAATAAACATTTCAGCCGCTTGTACAAATAGCTATGTTCTTCACTACCCTTTGCCAGCAGAAGCTTCGATTCACAGTGCGCCTCTTTTGTAAAAACTGTGTCTGAAAGAATGCAGTTCGATCACTTTTATTTAAAATATCTGGACTTCATTAACAAATAACATAGTGATATTGATATGATATATGCCGAATCGTACTTTAAACATTACTTTTATTTGTATGGCTGAACGCTATAAACTTATTATATTTCAAAATAAATTAGTTTGTTAAGATCACCGCCACACTTCATTAAATACTAAAATTTATGACCCATTAACTTTTGTAATTTTCCACGTAATACGAATTTAAACGTTAAAGAAGGAAAACAGTTACCGCATGAACAGGTGTCGACAATCGCGCGAGAAGAATTATTACCCACATTGACTCTATAATATACACCTTCGATTGTAAATAAATGCTGTATTATATCTTATTAAAGAGCAAATGTTTACCTACCGCATATTATTGATCATTATTATTATTTGTTTACCCGAAATGATTTGGACAAACCTTACTTTTTAGAATTGGATTTATGTGGCTGATAAATGGCAACCCCCCATCTTGTGATGCAGTTATTTTGTTCCCTAGTTTCCGATTGATCGTGTACTGTACGTCTTTAAGTTTTACTATACAGGGACCCACGAGTTTTACGCATACAATATGATCGGTCAATTTGTTTTTCCTCTCAATTACCACAAGGAGAGATGATTTGCGCAAGTAAATCCCTAGGCTAGACTAGATAGTCGATAATACGTATAAAGCTGCCGACAAAACAAACCTGAATTTTTCCTATGTTTGCGTAACCTTACATTTTCGTAAAAACAAAAATGGAAAGTTTTCAATAAAATTTTGATTTTATTTGAAGGGCGATAGGTCTCCTTAAGACATTTTCTCCCCAGACTGTAATCGTCCCATCTTGTACCTACTTATAATTGTAAATTTCGTTTATTATGTTGACAATCCCCATCTAGGTTGTACAATGTGTGAGACGAAGAGATGTGGCACAGCTTCTGACAATAGTACAATCAGGATTTTATTATGTAAGTTAGAAACCTAAGTAAGTTAAATTAAAAAGAAACACTTACACCACCATTGCAAATGTTGAATTTATATAGAATGCACCTAACATTTCTAATCTGAAAATACAGTAGTTTGATGATTTTAGCAAATTACGTAATATCCGCACATGTTTCGAAAGTTTGAAAATAAATTCGCGTTCAAAGAAAAAAATCAACTCTCTCTACCCCTCTCATGCCCGCAAGCTGCTATGCACCCTTCGCTAATGGATCGTTTGTACGCTAGTCATAATTTAATAATTGCGTTTCACTGATTTTTATATTTAGTAAATATCTCTTTGATGTGGTTTTTTTTATCAACGGACTTTTTTACATAATTTTGTAATGAATGTCGGGTTTGTAACAAACAGTGTCATTTGCGGATTTGTTGTGTGTCGTTTAGAGACGAATAGTAATGACTCGCACAGAATTTAATCAAGTTTCTAAAACAATTACCCCCGAGGTCGTATATGTGTAACTTTCAACGGCTTTTCATTAGTTTCAAAAAGCTGAAATAAATTTTAGGCGGCTTTATGTGTTTATAACATGACCATTCACAGTAGCATAAATCTGTTGTTAATACTTCAAACTCGAAACAGCCGTAATTTTAGAGGATATGCCTTCGAGATGACAAGAAGCTGTGGAACGCAATAGCTACCGAGTATGGAAAGGGACTTGACGGTTCATTCTTCATGCACCCCTAGGCTACAAGTTACCGATATAAAGTCGCGCTTTTACAACGCTCTGGATTTGTAGTAGAATATGTAAACTGAAGTTTAATTCACATTTAAGCTCCTTGTTAGTGGTGGTTGTGTAACATAAGAAAATGTACCATTTTTTTCCTAGCCTATTTTACATATTTGGGTGCAGGCGATGATTTTAATTCAATTCTATGAAACCCCTTATCGAACTCTCCTTTTATTTTTGCTTTGCGTGATTGTCGACACATTTAATTTTCCAGTATTAGAATATAGCAATGCATTTCCAGTACCAAACATTTATTTTCTTTGTTTAAGGATTGCAATACGCAAACGCATAGTTGTCCCAAACACTTACCGAAAAAGGACAAATATAGCGGGACCATTTTTCAAGAGTAGATTATAATGGAGTTTTTTTTTCGTTTTTTTAAATTAAAGGGGATGGTCGTCGGTTGTTGCTACCCTACGAAATCTACCTCGTGGCTACATTTTTTTTATAGGGCTAATGTCATGGAAGCCCTTTTTGGAAAGTAAAAAGGGACCAATACCACTAAATCGCTTTTTGAGTTTAACTGTTTAATAAAGTAAATAAAATGTTATTTTATGCCTGCCATTACTCACGCCATTATTTTGGGTGTAGAATTCTGTTGGCGCTTTAAAATTAAAATCGATTATTCTAATACAGTTCCGGATAATCTTTCTCCTGTTAGTAATACCATAGTGCGTAAGAACAAAGGTACTACTGAAATCAGTACCATTCCGAATTGCACCCAACTGACCCAACTGTCTTCAGTCCAACAAGATTCTCTTTAAAAAATAACTATTAGGTTTTAGTTATTTACGTTATAAGTCCGGTAGGTTACTTGTAACAGTACGAGATAGACATTATGGACGAGGCGACGTCAGGAGCCGAGTCAAGAATGTCTTAAACGAGTACTGTTACAAGTACTACCGGACGTATATCGTAACGTATTTTATTTCATACTGTAGGTCTGTTTTGTATCATTATTGCATTTCAAAGATTACAAAATTTCATCATATTGTAAAAATCGCATTACCTTGTTTCTGTGGCAACGGCCGTTGCTATAGTTTGTAGTTTGTTGACAATTGAATTTTTTTCACTGAAAAATTGACGTTATAAACGTGTGGGATGTTCCACTGTTCCCGATACAATCCTGTCGAAATCTCATGAAGCAACCGAAAAGTTGGTTCCTAAGAAGTCGGCCGCAAGGGATGAAAAAGAGTACTAAGTGTTTTGCCAATTGAGGAACGAACATGGGGCGAAACAAGTAGAGGAAAAAGTCATGTTGGCATACTTTTTGGACGCAGTAAGTTTTTGAATTGAGATTTTTTTGCTTGGGTTTCGGTGTTAAAGCGTCATGGAGCATGGAAAAGCTCATCGACGGCAGAAAAATACATCGAAGGCTCGGTAGAAGGAAAAGTTAAGATTGCCCATATGATACAACTGATACAAGGCGGCGAAAATTTCATTGAAGTTCTACAGCAGAAGGAATCAAACATTACTAACTCGACATACAGTAATAACCCAGGCGTAGTGTTGAGGGCAATACAAATTGTTTCATTACAATCAATGTTAATATTTGAAATAAAGAATTACAGCCAAATTTATGTTGGGGTTTTTAATTAATTGTGTGAAGATGTCAAATTTGATGTATACAAATAACAGTCCGGTAAGTGTTGCTTAGCGACACTTACCGGCTCTGATGCTGTAATGACTCACCTACCGGACTCAAAATGATAGTGTAATCGAACATCTACCGGACAGTATGAAATAAAATGAATTAACTATCCCCATATTAGGCCGAACCGGTTTGCTTAAACATCATATTGAGTTAACTGATACACCTTTCCGTATGAGGCAATATCCCCATCTCCCACTCTGCAACAGCACTTTTATAAAGAAATTGATGAAATGTTGGATTTAGATGCGATACACCCTTCTCGTTCTCCCTATCGTAGTCCCATGTTTTTGATAAAAAAGACAGATGGCTCTTATCGTACTTGCTTTGATGGTAGAGCTTTAATAAAACACACTGTTCGCGATTCCTATCTCTTTAATAGATACTATATGTAAGTGTAAATTGCGTGATGCTGAGTTCCTTTTGACTATCGATTTAAAGAAGGCCTTTTGGAACTTACCGTTATCTTAACCTTCCTGTGCTTAAACTGCCCTTGTCGTCCCCGGGAAAGGTTTATTCGATTTTGTTACCATGCTCTTTGGGCTCACTAATGCCCCTGCGACAAGGCAGCAATTGATGGACATGATTATCAATGAAAGTTTTTTCCGATTGCATATCTAGACTACATTATTATCACTACTATCACTTTTGATCTTCATTTAGAAGTGTTAGATAAAGTTTATCAGAAATTTAAATTTTCTGGATTATCTACTAACGCGTCACTTTTGTAGACCCTTTCTTGGATTTCATATTGATCAAAAAGGACTGCATGCTAGTGACGACCTTATCAGTGCGGTTTTGCAATTCTCTACCCCTAAGAACACGACTCATCGACGCTTTTTAAGGATTGTTCTACATCAACAGATCCTATTTCTGCCTTTCTTAAAGATAAAAAAGGACAATCGATATCTTGGAACGAGGAAGCCGAATCTGCGTTTAATAGATTTAAGAAACGTTTAACTTCCAAAATCCTTATTATTGAATGTGACGTGAGTAATCTGGGTGTATGTAGGTAGCGTTTTTTCCAAGAGCACCAGAGTATCCAGCATCCGTCGCATTCTAGTTAAAGTAGAGAGACAGTATACTGTTGCCGAGCGTGACCTTATTGCTGTGCTATTTGCTTTGGACAAATGTAGTTGCTTTGTGGAGTGGAAGGCACCAGATTTATTGTTTATGCTGATCATGAGAGTTTATCGTGGATGCATAATTTGAAAGATCCCGTGGGTCGTTTAGCTCGTTGGACAATGAAATTATCCGAATATGATATGGAAATACGTCATACTCAAGTGATCATACCCTACTATTAATCGCGTGACGTCCCTTCTGCTGTTGCTGTTAAATTTCTTGAAACCAAATATTTTTAGTTTTTGGTGTACCTCAAATACTCTTATCTGACAATGGTAGTCAATTCACTTCACATCAGTTCAAGCAATTCCTCTTGGATTACAAAAACATTGGTTGACTGCTCGCTATCACCCTCAAGTGCATCACAGGGAAAGGGGTTAATCGGGATCATATTAGCGCTATAGCTTCGTATCTGCATGAAAATCACCGTGACTGAAATGTTAATATTTCTAGAATTGCCCAGGTTATCTAAGCACTATGCTACTGGGTACAGTCTTGCTTTTTTCATGTTTGCTCGTCAAATTCGGGTACAGGGTGTTTTTTATGGTGAAGTTGGAGATAATGATAATGTTTTGAATATTAGTGAGGAAATGATCTGGAAGGCATGTCTGATCTATTTAAGGGTATCGTCTTAAGAAAGCCTATAATACAAGTAAGAAATATTATAATTTGCGTAAAAGGCCATTTAATTTCAAAGTTGGTGATCGTGGCTGGAAGAGGAATTATTCTTCTTCCAAACTAGCACCAAAAGACTTTCCCTGTATTGCAACTAAGCCCATTTCTAATTTAGTTTATGAGTTGCGAGATAATGACAATGAAATTTGGGTGCCCTGAATGCCGACATGCGTCCATAGTGATTCTGGCGAGAACCAGGTAGTCCAGTAATTAAAAAAAATTGAATTCAAATTTTTACCGGAGATTTGGTGATGTGTGACGTTCCGTTGTTTTGTTAAATGTACTCTTGGTTTAGGTGACTGCCTCAATGCGCTCTTAGTGTGCTAGGAGTAGATGGTACCATTAGTATTGAGAAAATATCACTTTTGCTTTTGTCGTTCAAATGACAGGTTTCCAGAGTCGTCACGCTAAAACTGTTTAAATTATGCATTTTTTGTACTTGCGAGCATTGGGGTGTCGTATTAAAGAAGTGCCGTGTCCTCGATCAAATGCAAACACTCACTTTCGAATTGAAGATTGCTACCTGACGATGAGCTGGAACTGATCCAAAACATTGTATCTAATATCGAAGAATCGCTACGTATATGTTTATTGCAAATCCCGCAAATTGCAAACATGCTTGTAGTTAATGGCATTTGTCGTTAGTTTATCTTGCCGTTTATCTTTGCCAATGTCGTGACGAATTGCTCTGCATTGATATCTTGAGCACAAAAGTTGCGGATGTATACGTAACTAAAGTGTCTTCTCATTTATCTTTGCCTTTGTTTTCAGTTTAGTGAATTTCTTTATCTATCTGTCTATAATCGCGGTAAAAATTTGCATTTGGTTAAGTGTAACCTGCCTATAATTGCGGGTTTATTTATTGTTTATGCAATATATATGGATTATTCATTGCCAAAACGATTGTTTGTAAATATTCACCGGTGCCCGAAGATTCACAAATCTTGTATTCCTACTTTATTTTTAGTTGATATTTTTTATTTACTTTTTGGGGTGACTTGTGCACGCCCGGTGCTCAAAATTATATGAGCGGTGGTTGTTTCACTGAACTGAAAGACCTGTAGGTAGATTAGCGTATGTGGAGATTCATTCACATTATACCATATTTCAAATATGAGATTAATCCTCGCCTTTGCAAGTATGTGAATCCTACTGTTAAGTAGTTCATCGTGCAGAATTTAGTACGATGTAAGTCTATTAATAATCGCCCTCCGTCTTGTCTTAGTTCTCGTTTGCCATATACAAATACCTAATTCGCAATTAGGTCTAATAATACTGATACGCGAATGAAGCGTCGAAGCGGTAGAACAACGACTCGTTATTAATTAATTTGGAAAGACCTCCAAAGGAACATGCAATTAAAATCGAACATGAAATAATTAAAATATCAGTTTTCTTCCAGGTTCAACATCTCAAGCGCACGAAGCCGTAAAACGGTTTGTCTAATGAAAAATAGTAATCTCTGACATTCTTCTGGCTTGTTGCCTGGTAATTTCAGATTATAAATAAGATCATGGAAAGTGATTACTTTCTTAAGTAATGCTTTAACTTGTACTCGATCGTTTATAGTAACTAATTTACTATTAGCGGATATTTGGCGTGAGATTCTGTTCGATTTTCGCTAAAAAAGGGTCGCTACAATCAAATTAGAGATGCAGATGTACGAAACGTTTTGAATACTTCAGTAGCTGCAGAGTGTAGGGTACTCAAACTGAAAGTTGTGGGTTCTTTGTTACAGTAGTATTATTAATATGTGGGAATTTACCTGCTCCCAAATTACTTATCGAAGCGCATACCTACCCTTCGTGATTTCACGAGAGCATTCAGGGCGAATTGAATTGACTCGCGTACAGCACAAAGTATCACTATTATACAACTGAACCTATAATTAATACATATTTCTCGTTTATGAATTACTGCAATATTAATTTACGTATACTTAATTGATAATTTCCGCTTAGCCACATTACTCAACACCCCAAATACATCCGACGTGGTTTTGTTGTGATGATATTTTGGATTTCTATCATCTATAAAGGTAAACTGAAATTAATAGGTTTGATCTTGAGATGATTATAATAGGTTGAGGACGTTGAGGTATATTTGATTTCGTAGGAAACTTTCTGTTTACATAAAATACTATTTTACAGCAATATCTTTAACCGTTCTCTTCTACTATAGTTTTCTGGTAAAGTAAATGATGCAAAAGTGAGTATCTCTAAAGTAACTGAGATCCCCATGGCGAGGCCCAAGACCAGAATGAGCGAGTATCAATCCTGTGCTATGAATTCAGAGAAAACCCTGTAGTTTGCAAGGAGTATATGTGCCATTTGTTTGTAGATTTTTGCTCCAAAAGAAATATATATAGACGTCCAAGTTGGTCTGACTAACAGCCTAATCACTAGGGCTAGGATTTTAATGACGTTAAAAATCAGCGAAAATGCAAAATAGAAACTGCAATTATGACTTAAAAATCTCGCAAAAATGACATAAAAATTTAAAAAAGATGACATTTTAAATAACAAATAAATTTATTGATTAAACTGAATAAAACCGCATTAGAAGCAATTAGGCGAGGGTTGCCTAGGATGTGTGGTAACTGTTCATCCTTTGATTGTGCTGCTCTGGTGGCTCGGGAACTGAAAGAAGTGGGTATGGAAATTGTCTCCACGCGAGAGAAAGCATCTGTCACAACGTTTTGTTCTCCAAGCGTGAATTGATTTGACGTGGCGAAGCTTTATCGAACCGTTGTGCCAGGGCGAAAGTATGGGAACGATAGTCAGTGTTGATGGTCAAAGGTCGACTTTCCATGATTCGCCGAAAGTATTTTAGGGCCGCGAAAACATCTGATAATTCGCGATCGTGTAGGCGGAGTACCGCTGTTCGGTCTCGGAGAGCCTCTTGGATAAAATTCGCGCGTATAAGGGATACAGCGCTAACACGGTTTCCGCTGCATCCTAACCAACACCCTTACTGCCCAGGAAGATCTACGGAATCAGCCCTGCGCTAGATTGTAGGGCAGATTGAGAAATCGCTGTACTATAAAGAGTCCACACTGGGAGCATTCATAGATATAGAAGGGGCTTTTGACGAAACAACCTTCGATAACAATAAAAATGTCTCTACGCCGCCACGAAAATCGTACGAGGCTGGATTGCTCCTTATACCCGGCAAATTTGAGGGTACTTTATGCAGACTGATGTAATCAGCTCTTACAGTTACCGGAGAATGGTGTAGGGAACACTCTTTGTCCATCAACCCGACAAAAACGGAGCTAGTTTTCTTCACAAGAAAAAGAAAGGTAGAGGGTCTTCGAGCTTCCCTGCTATTCCAAAAACATCTCCAATTTTCAGAGTAAAGGTTGGTTCATAGCTGTCCGTTCATCCGTTGCGTTGATCCGTCAAACGGATAGAAAATTTTGTTAAGGTTCATAGCAATCCGTCCACATTGTACATTTGCAAGTATAATCATAACCTAAACTTTATTTTGTACTGTACCGTCAGTGATTTTCAGTATGTAAAAATGGTACGAAAGTAAGAACACATTGCTATCTGGCATATTACCGTGAAGAACGAGTAGGCGAACGCTGTTAACGTACCAAACATAACCTCACTCTTGTTAAAAACGGACCAACGGAAACGTAAATGTTCAACTTCAACCAACTTTTCCGTCGTAAACGGACGACGTACGATTTAAAAATTTGCTGTCTTCTGATTGGCTAACGGACAAACGGAAACGTATGAACGGAGAGCTATGAACTTACCTTTACGGCCAGTTGCACAAAAAAATCCAGGATTATTGTTCAATCCGGTATTACGACATTTGATTGGCTTTATACTGCAGTATGCAGCCAATCAAATGTCAAAATTCTTGTTTAAACTCAGATTTGGCAAATAATCTAGGATTTTGATTTTAATTCGCTTTCCCGCAACCGGCCGTCAGTGAAATATCTAGGAATCACACTCGACAAAAAACTGAATTGGATTAAAGGCATAATATCACTTTTAGAACAACAAGAAGCTTAAAATCTATACCTTCACAAGCTGCTAGGGACACACCAATTGCCTGAGTATGAACTAACCAACAAACATCTTCTTCATATGAGACGGAAGCATGGAACAATGAGCCATAGTGTTAAAAATAGTAGACAAGTCAAGAAAAGTGACAGTTTTCCAGTGAGTGAAAAGTTGTATTTTGTAACGGTTAGTTACCTACATTACAGGGGTTGAAGACCCTCGTTCGTACCCACGGCTAGCTCTTTAACAACATTTGAATACTCCTCACCTTGCGGAAGTTTGACTTGTTGTCTCCTTTTTCTGATCTGATCTGAAAATCAAAACTTGACTCTTTTTATGCACAATTAATTTCTGGTAATTTTTTATACAAAATATTTATTACACACATTATGGCTAAACAAAATTTGAATTCATGCAGGAATATTGTCATTGAAATGAAATCAAATTCCCCAGTTCTGGAAAAATAACCAAATTCCTTTGTATGGATTCACTTATTACAACTAAATGCAATACAAATCTGTTACAATATATTCCCGTGTGTCTGGCCAAAATTCTCGAACGTGTAAATCGAATTGTTGTTGTTAGTGCACAAGAATAACACGATGCGAAGAATCGCGAACGATTTTCAGTAGGGGATTTTTACCACTCAGCTCGCATTTAGAAACCAGGCGAGATTGCGTTATGCCATTATTTTCTGGGGATCATCTACATACGCATCAAAAGTGTTTATGGTGTAGAAAAGAATACTGCGCTGCTTGGTGGGCATTAAGAAATGGGAATCATGCAAAACCCACTTTATTATAATAATAATAATAATAATATATATTTCATCTTTTTGGCCATTTAAGTACATGGATAAGACAAGTCAAATTGTAAACAGACAAACAAACATTAAGATTTATGACAAACAGGTAATGATGAAACTATCACAGTAAGAATATATATATAAATTTACGACCAACAAGTAATGATAGTTTTTTAGTTAACATAATTTCTTGATCACAGGACAATTTAATTAGATAGATATTCACTAATTTCATAAAAATTTCTAGAAAGAAGATAATTTTTTAATTTGTGCTTGAAGATAGAGAATGTTATAGCGTTTTTTATATCAAGTGGAAGTTTGTTTAATATTTTTACACCAACGATGTAGACATTGCTTTTGTTTATGTTTATTCTGCCGAAAGGTATTCTATATTGTTCGCATATTCTAGTTTGATGATGATGAATGTTGCTATTTTTGACTAGATTTATTTTATTTTGGTAAATGAACTTCAAAATTTCAAACATGTAGACGCAGGCTAAAGGTAATATAGACAGGCGATGGAACAGTTGTCTACAAGATTGTGTTCTGTGGGCACCAGTCATACACCTTATTATTCGTTTTTGAATTACAAAAACCTGGAAAGCAGCATGTGAAGAACCCCAAAAGCAGATTCCATATCTGAGCCTGGATTCCACACATGCGTGGTAAAAGAGTTTTAATTGCTTCAGATCAAGATAGTTACTCAAGTATCGCATTTGGTAACAAAGACGGTTTAAGTGTGACACTAAGTTTTCGCAATGAGGTTTCCAGCTTAGGGCTTCGTCTAGTGTTATACCTAAGAATTTCACAGCATCGGATTTATTCACTTGATTGCCATCAATGCAAATATTAATAGAAGGAATATTTGTATTGTGGCGATTATGGAATTGAAGAAATTTTGTTTTATTTTCGTTTAAATAAAGGAAGTTTTCACTGAACCAATTACTGATATTCCGCATGGTCTGATTACATTTATTTGCGATACGATTTCTATCTCTGTCTGAAACAATTATAGATGTATCATCAGCATATAGGGTGATGACAGCGTTTTCCTGTGCATGTTGTATAAGATCATTTGTGTATAGAATAGACAAAATTGGAGCCAGAACTGTTCCCTGTGGAGTGCCTACATTAAGTGTCACAGTATTTGAATTTATGAAGTTATTGGTACTTTCCGAAGTGTGTGTTAATGAGACGTATTGGTGCCTGTTGCACAAAAAGTTGTTTAACCATTTCAAAGGAATACCTCGAATACCGTAGGAGGATAGTTTTGCAAGTAATCTATTATGGTTTAAGCAATCAAACGCCTTGGATATGTCACAGAACACTCCAATTGATGCTTCCTTTTTTTCAATTGACTGCAGTATTTTATCTAAGAAAAATTGGACGGCGTCTGCTGTAGATGTATTTGGTCTGAATCCAAACTGATTTCGACTAAGTACATTACATTTTTTTAAGAAACTTTCTAATCTATCTAAATAGCAATATTCTAGAATTTTTGAGAATATTGATGTTATGGCAATTGCTTACATCTTCTGCACTACCGCTTTTAAAAACCGGAATTACTTTTGCTAGTTTTAAGGCAACTGGGAACTCTCCAGTCGCGAATGACAGGTTTACAATATGGGTTATAGGTTTCGCAATTACTTTAGAAACAAATTTAATTAGGGAGCATGGGAGTTCATCCGGCCCTGCTGATCTTTTGTTTTTTATTTTTTTGTTTATAAGCGTTATCATTTCTGGTTCACAAAAGGGTGTTAGATACAAAGATTTTGGATTATGGTTTAGTTTAATTGTTTTGTTTGTATGTTTGGTGATTTTTGCAATTGTCTCATTGGGAATGGTTTTAAAGTGGTTATTGAAAGATTCTGCGACATCGTGAGGGTTTTCAATGTACACTGAACCCTTTTTCAATTTCAAGTTTCTGGTTTGGGAGCCGTGTTTGCCTTTTATAACTGACCAAGCGCTTTTTACCATGTTATCTGAGTTGAGAATAGTGTTTTGGACATACGCCCTGCGAACATGTTTAATTAGGGTCATATGCTTCCTTATTGAGCTTAGTTTTCTACTCTGCCATCTATTTTCGTACTGGAGGTTTTACTGTACATATATAAAAATCAGCATAAGTTTGTGCGCAATGGAGACTTACACAATTACAACACAAGAAGGCAACGAGATTTCTCTGTACCGGTATCTAAACTCAAAGTATCCCAACAGTCACCGCATTGGCATTAAGCTCTTCAACAATCTCCCCAGCACCATGAAAAATATAAAGACTGGGAATTCAGATTAAAATTAAAAAAGTTATTAGTACAAAATGCAATCTATAAAATAACAACGAAGGTCTTCAACCCCTGTAATGTAGGTAACTAACCGTTACACAGTACAACTTTTCACTCACTGGAAAACTGTCACTTTTCTTGACTTGTCTACTATTTTTAACACTATGAAGAAGATGTTTGTTAGTGAGTTCTTACTCAGGCAATTAGTGTGTCCCTGGCAGCTTGTGAAGGTATAGATTTTAAACTTCTTGTTGTTCTAAAAGTGATATTATGCCTTTATTGGCTACAAAAATACCTATTCAGAAAAATGATTTTTGAAAATAGTCATTTAATATCAAAGCCTTGTTTCGAAACATTGTATTAAATTTTTGAATTCTTTAGTAATAGATCGACCAAATGCATTTAAGTGCTTAGCAAAAATTCCTAAATTAATAATTCATAAATAGGTACATATGTTTTAAAAGTCACATAAATAATGAAATTTGATGCAGGTTGCTTTGGTACTAGGGGGTAACTAGGAAGGAAGATACGCTTTTACTGGTAACGATTCCGGTCTCAAAAACACGTTGTTAAGAAAACGGAAGGAGAACTGGAGAATAAGCACATGGTTCCCGAAACGTTCAAAACTCTCGACCGCTTGTTTAATTATAAATTGCTAAGTTGTAGCGTAAAACCTGTGGGTGGGTATATTATCACATTTGGAGTAATTCCTACGAAAATGGTAAAATGCCAAATGGTTCTGTATTTACTGGTTTTTGTTTTCGTCGATGGTAACGGAAGGATACGTTGATGAGGGTCTTTAAATCATTGGTAATGTTTGTGAATTAAATGATGCGTATATACCTTTTCGATAGCGTCCATATCTTCAATAATAACTTCTAACTGCTCTGTTTCAAAGTAGCTACTTCCAGGTGTTAAAAAGTAACTGTTCATCATTAATTAAAAAATGTGTTTGTTTAAGTTATACGATTTCAATCAGATTATCGTGTGGAAAATCGTTTTCCCACTCATTTTTCTATGCATGTAACAAAGGATACTTTTTGTCAGCAAATAAGACATTCTAGGTATTTTGTACACAATTACAATTCTACTTACACCTAATTGCGATCATTGATAAGTAAATTAAGTATTCATACAATAATTAGATAATTTAATTGCAGATACGAAAGTAAATACTTTGTTGTCAATTTGAGTGATTTCGAACAATACTGGCGGCCGGTGGCGGGTGAAATAAAGGTCTTTGTTTGTGCACATTTTTACCTACCTTTATGGGTTTTTAAGTACGAATACAAATTATAACAGAAATGTTTAAATTAATCCCGGAACAATTAGCGACATCTACAAGACAGTAGCTCGACTACAGCAACACATTTGACAGGTTTCATTTGCATGCTGTAGAAATTTAGAATTCACCCGGAGAATGCTGTAATAAATTCACCCAACGAACCAATCGTATTCAGCCACACGATTATCGCGAAATAATCAGCCGGTTAAACGTCAACAGCTGTAAAAACACATGGCTTGACGTGGTTTTCTTGACCAATAAAGTGTGCTTTTGCTTACCAATAATTTACCAATTCTTTTCTATTACCTGACACCAAACTTGTGGTAACTGTAAGTATGCTTTTTTACCCCAATTGTTATCTGTTTGAACACTGGAAGAATTTACAATTTCTAACCTCTTGAGTTTGATGCTATTTTGATGCAATTTCTTTTTTAGGAGCAGCATGAATTTTGTATTGATAGTTTCGGTGTTGGCTACAACACTGTTAACGGTTACACAAGTAAATGGGATTGCTGTCATGTCGATTGACTTCGGTGCTGAATGGATGAAAATTGGAATTGTGTCTCCGGGTGTGCCAATGGAAATTGTGCTAAATAAGGAATCAAAGAGGAAAACACCGGCTGTTGTAAGTTTCAAAGATAACACTAGAACTTTCGGTGAAGATGCTCAGACGATCGGTATTAGGTTCCCTAGCAATAGTTATTCTTATTTAATAGATTTGTTAGCTAAAGACATTAATCACCCCATTGTGAAATTATATCGGTCTCGGTTTCCTTATTATAACATTGTGGAAGATACACAACGTGGAACAATATTGTTTCAACACGATGATGAAACATTGTACAGTCCTGAAGAATTGATTGCTCAACTTTTGCACCGTGCAAAGGAGTTTGCAGAACAAAGTGCACAACAACCGATTAAGGAATGTGTGCTAACAGTACCAGGGTATTTTAATCAAGCGGAACGAAAAGCCCTAATTCAGGCAGCGGAGTTAGCTAATCTCAAAGTATTACAATTAATAAACGATTATACAGCTGTAGCACTTAACTACGGTATATTTAGGATTAAGGATTTCAATGAAACCGCACAGTATGTTATGTTTTTTGATATGGGGGCGACTTCTACAACTGCGACCATTGTCGGTTACCAGACAATCAAAACAAAAGAACGTGGATACGTGGAAACCCATCCACAGCTTACTGTAATTGGGGTGGGATACGATCGCACGTTGGGTGGGTTAGATATTCAGTTAAGGCTGCGCGATTATTTAGCTACCAAATTTAACGAAATGAAGAAAACTTCCAATGACGTCTATAAAAACCCACGGGCCATGGCCAAATTATTTAAAGAAGCGGGGCGCGTTAAGAATATTCTGTCGGCTAACGCGGATCATTTCGCACAAATCGAGGGGTTGTTGGACGAAGTTGACTTTAAATTGCAAGTGACTAGGGACCAACTTGAAAGTCTCTGCGGGGATCTGTACGGTCGCGTGGCTGCACCTGTGAAACAAGCTTTGAAAATGGCCGGTTTGTCTACAAGCGTGATCGGTCAAGTCATCCTCTTTGGGGCCGGTACCAGAAGTCCAAAGGTTCAAAAACTATTGCATGATATCGTTGGGCAAGAACTCGCTAAGAATATTAACACGGATGAAGCAGCTGCAATGGGCGCAGTGTACAAAGCAGCCGATTTAAGTACAGGCTTCCAAGTGAAGAAATTCATAACCAGAGATGCTGTTCTGTTTCCCGTCCAAGTCGTATTTGAACGTGAAACGGAAGGCAGCACTAAGCAAGTCAAACGTACACTCTTCAGCTTGATGAATCCGTATCCGCAGAAAAAGATCATCACCTTCAACAAACACACCAGCGATTTCAGCTTTAGCGTGAATTACGCAGAATTGGATCACTTACCAGAAACCGAAATTTTGAGCATAGGCGCCCTAAATTTAACATCAATCAGTTTAGACGGAGTCGCCGAGGCTATCAATCGAAACAAGGGCGAGAATCGCGAGAGTAAAGGAATTAAAGCGCATTTCGCCTTCGACGAGTCGGGCATTCTCAAGTTGGTGAATGTCGAATTGGTAATCGAGAAAACGGTCAACCCGGAAGCCGAAAACGACGAAGAGGGCACACTGTCAAAGCTCGGAAGTACAATCAGCAAACTGTTCACCGGCGAAAGCGATACCCCCGAAGCCGAGAAACCCGTAGAGGAAGCTAAACCTGAAGAACCCAAGGAAGAATCTTCCAATGCTACTAGCAAAAATGAAACGGCTCAAGCGAAAAACGCGACGGAAAAAGAACCAAAAGAAGCAAAACCGAAAATTGTCACAATAAAAGATCCAATCAAAGCGTTTGAGAAGACGCTTTATATTAACAAGCTCACCAAACAACAAATGGAGGAGTCCGCCAACAAGTTAGAAAAATTAAACGTAGTAGAACGCGAATTAAACCGAAGGGCCACCGCCTTAAACAACCTGGAAAGTTACGTCATTGACGCCCAAAACAAGCTCTACGAGGACGAGTACTCCGGAGCATGCACCGAGGAAGAATTGGAAAAAATTCGGACATCGTGCAGCGAAATTTCCGATTGGCTTTACGAGGACGGATCGGAAGCGGACGCCGAGACGTACGAATCCAAACTAGGCGAACTGAAACAGCTCACCAAAGACCTGTATTTGCGCGTTTTGGAACACAGAGAAAGGCCCGAGGCAATCAACGCCCTAAAATCAATGCTGAACGGTTCCGTTCACTTTCTCGCGTCCGCCAAAAACCTAACCAAAGAAACAAACCCCGAGAAGGACGTCTTTACGGAAGTGGAGATCGAAACTCTCCAACGCGTCATTAACGAAACGCAAGAGTGGATGGACAAAAAGGTTGCCGAGCAAGACCAATTGAAAAAATCCGAGCCCGTTAAATTAACCGTTAGGCTGTTGTCAGAGAAGATGGCGTTGTTAGACAGGGAGGTGAAATACTTGGTGAATAAGATTAAAATCTGGAAACCGAAGAAGACTGAGAAACCTAAGGAAGAGAACGTGACGGCTGAACGTGAAAGTAACGTCGAAGCGGAGGCACCAGAGGAAACGATTGAAAAACCTGAAGGCGAAGCGGAAGTGACTGACGAAACTGAAGAGTCTGAGAAATTATCGGATGAAGAAAATCATGTAGAATTATAAATTTTTAGTGCAATTATAGACTGAATTTTTTAAATTTTTTTACCCCGTTCATTTTTTGGTAGTGTAGTAGGTAATCATATTTGACATTATTTCAGTGCATTTACTGTTATTAATTTGATTGCAAAAAGTGCACAATTTTTCAGAATTATGATTGACAGTATGAGGCGTGTACATTTTTTATCATAAGTAATTGTTTGTCAAATTAAAGTTAGTTTGGGAACTTGTGGAGTGCGTAGTAATTGGCATTTATTTATATAATTTAATGCAAACCAGAATTCTTGGCGTGTGATGTTCTCAAATTCATCCAGTGTGTTTATATACCTAATTAGATAGTTTCAAACACTGCACTAGTATGAAATAATTTGTACCCAAAAGTTAATGAATCAAAATAGTATAATGTAATACTTTCTATTTTTGTATTTTGTCTGTTATAGTGCTAGATCTTAATTCCCAGCTAATGCTTACTGCAATTGTTTGCGTTGTGTGACAGTACTTTTGTTATCATAGGTAGAAATCGTTAATGTCATTTGGATTAATTACTACGTTTTTCGTTGTACTTGTTTTCGTGATTTTTTATGATTAAGAAATTGCAGCAATGTATAAAATTCATTCCAATAACTTAAATTATTTATTGCAAAACGTTTGAAATATATTTATTGAATATATGTTTCATTATTTGAAGAAGAACCAGCAGAGTGACTCCAACTAATATACTTTGAGTATAGAAATAATTAGAAAAGGTAATAGGTATAAAATAGGTAAGTAGGTAATACAAAAATATAATGTAATATATTGTGCTTCATTTTTATTTTACTATAGCCAGCAGTTAGAATTTGCCTAGCTGTGGGTATATTTATAAATATTTATATTACAAATACCGTAAGGGCTTAAACACGTGTCGATTTTTTCTTAATAATGTCCGCGAAAATTCATTTGCCAATTTTAAGATCAATTTCAAGAAAATAACATTGAAGGAAGTTGAACAAATTCTATTTCTGAGTCACAATTTACTGTCATATGATTATGATTGTTATATCACTTTATCAGATTCACATGCAGTAGAAATTGTGTGAAAGGTGGAAGACGGTTTATATAAATTGACAAGAAAAAGTAGTAAATAGAACTTGTTTCAATTTTAGGTACCTACTTGAAGAAAAGAGTTATACGTGCAATTTAATTTCGGAATGCGTAAAGAAAAAGTAGCAGAACTGTGAAAGCTCTCATAACAATAGTTATTTATGCAACAAGTGAGTAAAGTATATCTTTTTTTCACGAGAAGGAGTGCAAAAACATACTTTACTCACGAATTGCATACAAAACTTTTTTCACGTTCGTACCTAAAAAAATTAAAGCAATAGAATAACAAAATACTGATGGATTTTATTTATAATTTATAAATATTAATATTAAATGTGCAATTAGTGGGATTAACAATTTGAATCTTTGAAGCTGATGCTGGATTTACATCCATTAAGAGTCCTCTTTACCTAAGCGCAACTTTTTTACATTATAGTGTATAGACGATTATAGCTGCAAGAGATAAGATGATATTCTTGCTTTGTCAAGTCCTGTCTTGGTCCTTAGTTAGTTCCCACCGACACTGTGCAGCGGCGCCACTTGTTACACTCAAATTGTTGATTTAACGCCCGCCAAGATACAGACTTTATTTACAAAAATTATGACTTCATTTTTTGGGGTCATGTTTAGAAGTAACTTATCTAAAAAACTGTCGGTTTACTTTTTCCATAAATCGTCTTGATCGAGAGTAAAAAAATAAAACAGATTAGCGCAATAATCGATGCGAAACATCTAATCTTTAAACAATCGGTATTCAGTTGGTATAAACTTTAAAAAGAAAAAATATTCCGAACATTTTGTAGATAAAGGTCTAAATTTATAAAATAGTTCTTTAAAAAAATTGTTTTTTGAAAAACAACTATAGTTTTTATGGCGGGCGCGCTTATGGAAATTTACATTGGATGCAGTGGGTACAGAAGACTCTTAAATTTGTATTTGTATATTGCCAGTACATTCAGTACAGAGATGTATGTGCAATATTTGTCATAAATTATAACAGCAGAAATTACATAGAAAAGAATAACAACTAACAAGATTGACAAATTACCAATATAACATAATGTAAATATAAATATAATGAAACAATATAAATAAAAATAAAATTATCTACAGATATACTAACATGCCAACATAACTACGGAAAGCGTTTTCTTTTTATTTCGATAACGAGATGTAGTCACTTAAGCAATAAAATGTGTATTGGAGTAAAAACTGTTTGAGTTTTAACCTAAACTGTCTAAAGGTAGGGATATTTTTAATTGCGTCTGGTAATACATTAAAAATTTTGCAGCAGTGGTAAATTAAATTATTCTGGAATAATGCTGTCCTATGTTTACCAGGGTTTAGATTAGTTTTATGTCGGGTGCTATAATTATGTACAGGTTGAATAAAGCGAGTCTTATTTTTATACCCGAAGCAGCATATTTCCAAAATGTACGTGTCTACAACTGTTAATATATTTAATTCTTTAAAATATGATCGGCAGGAAGTTCTGAAGGGTAAATTGCAAATGGTTCTAATCGCCCGTTTTTGTAGTATCAGCACGCGTTGTACTTGAGCACTACCACCCCAGTTTACTATATTGTACTTAATGTGCGAGTGAAAGTTCGAATGATACAGGGTGAGAAGCGTAGATCTAGTGCAAAGATTTTTTAAAGCATTTAGCGAATAGCAACAATTTCGCAATTTTTTACATACGTTATCAATATGCAAGGACCATGTAACATCCTGACAAACAGTCAGGCCAAGTATTTTTGTCGACTCTAGACAGGTTAAGCCTCCAACTCCAAGATCTTTTGTATTACAGATACTACGTACGTGTACTTCCAAAAGGAACCAACACAGTTTTGTCCAAGTTAATAATCACTTTATTATTAGTGCACCATCGGTGTAGTTTATCCAGCGTATGTTTTATTATAAAAGTAAGATCAGACGTTGTTTTTGCCTTAATTAAAATGTTAGTGTCGTCAGCGTATGAAATGACGGTTATATTCTTACTATTGTTATTTTCCACAAGATACGGTACAAGGTCATTGCTATATATTATAAACAATGTAGGGCCTAAAATTGAACCCTGTGGTACCCCTGACTGTATAGTTAACGCGTCACCACGTTCACCACTTGACACTGACAGATTCGTCAACCTATTTAAGAATATCATCATTATGCACAGTGGAGATTATTGGGTTGGAAATATTTCGGTAAGTTTGATTTGTAACAATTTTACTTGCGCTGTCTATTTTAGTTTGAAAAGATTCATCGACGTATCCTTCTGCAACGGCGCTCGACTTCCAACCGCCGTGTTTCTTTAGTTGAATTAGGTGTCCTCCAGAATCAACTAATAAACACGCAGACGATCGTCTAAATGCGTGTCCGGTATAATTGTCGGGATTTGGTAAATTGAGGTACTTAGGTAGCAATAATTGATGGAATTTTAGAAAAGGTATTTATACCGACAACTTGGGTTTTGTAATTGCCGTTTCGATATTGTAAGAAAAAGTGTTTTATATTTTTTGGTCTTTGAGATTTATACTTCCGGTAAATATCGATTAAATTGAGGTTTTTCTGATTTGTTTCGCCAATTACGGTAATTCGACGTTGAATATGTGTTTTTGAATCCGGAATAGTAATGATAAGCACATGTCCGGTATCATTAATATCTTCCACAGTCATCTTGTATAGTTCTTCACGGCGGAGGGCACCCGCGATTCCAAAAATGAGAGCAAGCTGTAAACGACAATACATCATGAATCGTATAATGGTCAAATTGTTAATACCTTGTGCATAAGAAACTGTTCATCGGGAGCATTGTGAAGGAACTTGTACATTTCATCTCGAGAAAATGTCCTTGATTTCTTGGGTTTGTGGCCAACGGACTTGTTCTTCAAATAAGCAATTAGCTTTGTGTATTTCCGTATATCCACATTATTATTGATTAACAGTGTAACCTTTAGTTTAGAATAGGTCGACCAAAGTGTTGGCGGCGTCCATTGTTTTGATTTTTCTTCAAAATAACATAATAACACCCTTTCACTAAAACTTCTAACGTGTTTTTCGGTTCCCCATTTCATAAATAAATCATATTCCTTCAAATATTGGTCCTTGGACTTTTCGGGTAACAGATTGGAGGTGGCGATACCTGCCGCGTTCACAATTTCTTCGGGGGTGCATGAAAAACTCGCATCACTGTCCATTTCCATCGTTCAAGCACACAAATTACCCAAAACACAACGAGATGAACTTAATACGTACTTGTAATTTTAACAAATGTCAGCGAGTATCATAGCAACGGCGGCCTCCTATGTTTCTTGTCTAAATAGTTTGCGTTAAAAAAATGACACGTTACGTTACTTTTTGCGCGATCGGTCATTTCTGACTATTTACCATGGGTGTTTCCATGACAGTACGTAGAATTTACCAGTTGCTATGATTACGACGACGCCAAAATTACTTACCGATCTAAAAACAGAACAGCAAAAATACTTACCGACTCCTTTTTAAAAATCAACAGTCTTACATTACATTTAATCTTTAATTATTGTTAGGTACATTAAACGTACAATTTGTGCTGTTGTTTCCTATAGCAAGACGCTCATAAAGTCATAAAGGAAGTGCAAAGGTAGTAAACTACATCAGACACATGCACATTTTTCTGAAATTATTAATTTCAATTTTGACATTTAAACTGGTTGCCTAGTGATGTACACCAGACCACTTCGAACATTTCGATTTATTCTGCTCGTTAATTTCTTAGTGCATAGTTATATATTGGTTGGATAATTTTAATTTCGATCGCGCAAAAAAAGTTATAAGCACGTCGAACGTTAAGGGTTACCGTTCTCAGACAATAATTGGAGTCGTCACTTCGCTCCTCCTCCAAACAATTGTCTTCGAACGGTAAAAATCCCTTACCGTTCTCCATACTTAATATACTATTTTTCACTCAAATGCGTTAAAAAATGAACCGCTACGGCACTTTTTTTCACGCTACTAAGCGGACGAAACAAACGCATCCTTTATGAACGCAAATTGATGGAAAATGTTGTACTTTATTTTATGTCTTACCACAGCCGTCTATAATTACAAGCCATGCTGAGAAGTTTGGCAACGTTGTCCGAAAGTCAATCGGTGGGCCGATGTAAGTTTTAATGGCGTTTTGTTGCTCTTGAAAAATTGCATCTTTCCTCTCTCCTGTGTTTCGCCTTGGTGGTTTTAATACAGAAGAAAGATACTTAGACAGCTTACAATTGTACATATATTTTATTCATTTACAAAAATGGATAATAACATTTTTATTTGACTTTAAATTTCGAAACGCTGTAAATCGGTAACTGCATCATAATGTGTTTTCCATCGAGATCTCCAAAATTGGTGAACTTTTTACGAAAGAGGTCCAGGTGAAGCACACGTTTGAGCACTTAATTTCGGCAAAAGGATAGTAAATCACTGTGTATCAGAGAAGTTTTATCAACGACCAGGTGCGATTCGGAATGGAAGATTTTAAGCCAGTCGCTACTCCAGTGGGTCTAGTCTAGGTAAGAAGCTTTTAAAGTGGGGAGCCCCGTAGACTTCAAATTCCCGTACCGTGAACTCCTGGGCATAAGTCGGAAGGTTCCTTCATAAAATCGACTTGACATGTCCGTGCTAGAATACCTTAAATTCAAACTAATTGTGTTTTTTCACAATAAACACTTACCGTACTTACGTACCACGTACTGTGTAGGTCATATTTGAGCTTGTACAGGTACTTCGAACAAATACAAGTGCTTGTAAAGGATCCAGTAAGGAGTAGCCTGCTTTACAGGTTATGACAACAAATCGATATATTTCGTTTAGCAACTTACCTGAATAATAATTTCTGTTCATTCCGTACGGAGTAACACAAATTGTCGCAATCTCGTTCTATTAAAACAGGTAAATAGGAATATTACACCCAAAACACATATAAAATACACCTGAAATCTGTCAAGTTGAATTAGGAAATCGGCCTACCATGCAGTGTTGCCATAATTCTCAGCACGGCTTGTAATTATAGACGGCTGTGGTCTTACTAACCTATCATAGCACATTTTATATCTGTGATACTTTATGCCCTAGGGCAATAAGTATCACCATAGTAACTCATTTATACTTGACAAAACAAACAAATATTTGCAGGTCATTGAAAATTAGAAACGTCAATTATTAATTGTCAATATCTACTAAATCACAAGATTGGCCTTATTTCGTATAGTTTCTGAAACTTCTTCCTCATTCACGATGAATTGAATTATTTAAAATTACGTTTGACGTTTGGATGGTTTCAATCACATTAACAAATTTGAACGCATACTCGATCAAACATAATGAATTATTTTGTAAACGAATTTTGACGAAGAGAACTATTTGTAAAACATAAAATTGTGTATGCACCACGGGCATAAACTGATGTTTATACTCTCGGGGAGTTCCCAATGTTATTGCTATAATGGTATTATTGAATTTGCATCTTAAAATGTAAGGGAAAACCGCAGTTCTACGGTCGAAAGTTGTTTAATACAATCCTTACGCAGTGGCGGATTTATACTTTTGCCGCCCAGGGGCTTTGGGAAACTTGCCGCCCCTAGATCACTCTTACCACAAAAATAGCCCACAACTTCATAAATCCTATGGCTAAAAAATAAAATCGCAATCTAAGGGAGTTTATTGGTTCGTGGACTATTCGACTACAGAACAAAATGCTTATAAGTAATAAGTATTTTTATTAGATTATTCAACAATTTATTGGATTAATCAAAACAATTTTCTCCGTGAACTTTCTTCAGAAAATGAACGTATCACATCATCGAAATCTAATTTTCTGGTTATTTCCGATTCGATCGTTAGGATTGCCAGGTAATTTGCCGCCCCCCAAAATTTGCCGCCATCATGGGCCCGTGCCCTTAGTGCCCCCCTCTAAATCCGCCTCTGTCCTTACGGCTTGTTTAAATGAATAGTATGATTGGTATCTATTGTTCTATTCATTTAAACAAGCCGTACCTAAGGATTGTATTGAACAACTTTCGACCGTAAGAGTGCGGTTTTCCCTTACATTTAAGTCAATGCATTTAAGATTCAAATTCAATAATATCATTTATCGCAATAACATTGGGAACTCCCCTAAGAAATGTTAACTTTTTCCCTGAATCCACATTATTTCAGAATAGAAACTATTAAAAGTATTGCAGTTTAATTCTGTGCTGTCCCTTTGAGTAGACTGTCATCGTGATTAGGGTCTCACTCCCAGACGAAGACATATGTCATAGAGTAAATATATTATTTACTCTATGCCTGTATATTATTTATGCTGGTAATAGGACTGTAATAACTAAAAAAACATATCTTCAGGGCGCATTTAAATTGAGTGGGATAGCAGTTGATTCGTTGGCCATAAGTACTATATGAATTGGGAATGCAGCAAAAGACACGATTGTCCACAAGTTTACAAATAAAAAATGACCGTTTGCACCATCAAGTGAAAACTGAGTTTGAGGCTGCCATAAATTGATTAGATTAAATTTGATGGTGGAATCGGTCATTAGGTAATAATGAACAAACTCAGTTGTATAAGGCAATTGGAATCTTCACTGGAGCGGTGCGAACGCCTACTTCCATTGTACTTAAGGTCGCCGCGGTGAAGCGGCTTTTTTGCTCACATTGATTTAAGGAGGCAAACACTCAGTTGCAGGCGCAGTGTTTTGAAATCAATGTTAGCGAAAAACGCGCTTCGCCGCGCCGCGGATTAGTGTGCGACGACCTTTAATGCGCATTACGTTCAAACATAGACCAAAGAATACTTCTTTGCATAGACCAAAAATACCTAGTGTAAGTAGACCATGGTTCAAGTAAATGCATCCTCATACAATATCATTTAAAAATATTTTCCTCGGCGAGTCCCGCTACGTTTCAGTGAACGCTTACCTTTAGACTGATTTGTCTCCCTTCTTTTTTATTTTTATATATAATTGAACACAGCTTCTGAGCATTTGGAAAGGTTAAAAATACTTTAGATTTCAAATTTATTGTATGACTTTTCTCTAACAACTAAATCAGCACATTCAATTCTTTCTCTAAATTTTAAAAGAATAATTCTCACTAATACTGCTAAGCAGTATTTCACATCAGTTTGAAGTTTACATCTTCAAATCTCACTAGAATCTATACCACAAATTATCACTAAAACCTAAATGTTATATCACAAAAATAGTGTACAACAGTTCATCATCATGATGTTACTACTATATTTCACTTTCATCACAACAAAGAAGCGTATCAGTTTCATAGAACTAAAACTGATCGACTTCGATTCCCAAAAATTAATTGGTAATAAACACGTATATCCAACTAATACATAAACGCACTTATATAATGTTATGTAGGTATACTTAGGTATATTTACATTAAAGTATTAAGATATTTAATTTTACAATACTCTTTATATTTGACAGAATATAAAAGTGGCAGTTAGTGGTTAATTGCGTAATATTTCAATAGGTGTAAATATTAAAAAATAAATATCTATACCTTTTCCCGTTTATTTTTTACTTTATAGTCTATGATGATTTCATCGCCTGATTGAATGTTGTAACTGTACAGTTGTTTATGTGGATATCGCATTTCCTCTGGTCCCTGAATGAGAAGAGGATAATTAAAATTAGTTAATTTACTAAGTACCCACCTGATGATCACGTAAATCCTTATCAACATAAAATAATCGCATATTTGAAGCAGAAAAACCTGCAAACGCCTCCAGTTTTAATTTGAGATCACTGACTGTTCTATAGACATCTAAGGATCGAATCTCACTGTTATTACCGCATGTGAATGTAACTTTTACCCTTTTCTCTGGACGTAAATCAACATTTACCAAAGGATCTAGTTTTCCATGTACTGCCACTAAATCGAAGTATCTGCAAGTAATTATTACACTCACAAAATATTTCCAAATTAATATCAATTACCTTTCAGGCCGCTCACTTTCGGGTTTATCCATGTAATAACGTATAAAGGCCCTCTCTGCGTCTTCTCTCTCATCTGCCTCAATTATTCCACCACCATTCAAGATTTCAACATTAGGCAATCGGGCTATTAGCAGTTGCCGCCGCTCGTGTTCCGTGTACTCGTGGCTCTCCCATAAGCGACAGCCCTGGAAAAGAGTTTGGTTAAAAGAATAATTACAGAACTCATATACGTTACCTGAATACGTAAATAATGAAGATTTGGAAATTTGGCTAATCGTTCTATATCGTCCCATGTTGATATAGAAGTGGAATTTAGATTAAGAACTTTTAAGTTTCTGAAACTGTCATGTGGCGACTCCGCTCGCTCACCAGACTCGCACTCACTTTCGCTCCTGACGAAGTTTGGGTTGGTTTCTGAATTTTCCTCGCCGTTTTCTATATCTAGTGATTCAATAGGACAGTCTGCCACAACTAGCAATTCCAAATTGGGGAACCCATAACCGAGTTTGCATACTTCATTCCATTTCGATATGGGGTTTCCAGTGAAGTGAACTTTTTTAATTCCAGTGTGTGTATGTTTTTTTTTATAATCAACTTGGGGACAGCTACACTTTAGTATATCATCGTTGGCACGGTCCTCTTCGACATCATCAGCACCATAATTGTTGCATTCGCAACAACATTCTGAACACAAATTGACGTGGTCGTATTCGTTTAGACTTAAATGTAGTTCCTCCAGTCGCGGTAAGTGATTAAGGATATGCTGCACGTTTCGCCACGGCACTTGCGTTGAATTTAAAACAAGATTACGCAAATTTTGCCATTGCGTATCCTCTAATAGTTCCGACTTCAAGGGCGACGACAATTGATTGAAACTCAAATTAACAAATTTCAACTGGGGCATTTGTTTGAGTATCGAAAAGACCTGCGAATCACAAAAATACGCTAGAGGCTTCATTTGACAACGGCACGCTTACCTCGGGCCAGTGTTCCAGTTTATTTTTCGCCAAGTCCAATTCTTCTACGCCGGAACATTTGTCGACCAACGCTTGCCTATCGCCAGCCGAAGCGATGTTGCAGTCGTTTAGTACCAGTAATGATGGAACAATCATGCGGGGTGGTTTTCTTGGCACGTATATCGCAACGGAAATGCCCTCCTCCTCTTCTGAACCTTCCGAATCGGTACTGCTCTCCCCATACTTCTGCTCCAGGGCCTCTAACAAAGTCGGCATGTTCACCCTAGAAAATTATAAACGTTAAGTACTACCAGTCCGTAATATTAATTTTGTGAGTTACATTTATCCTCCAATTTGTAGGTGTACAAATTCGTAAATATAAAGTATGTATATGCAATGACGGGACCTACAAATGTCGCGAATTCATGACAGGTAACGACTTGAAAACAAATCGTATCGTGGCAACCACGATTACCGAGTGTTTAGTGTTACGAATTAAATTGCAATGCTAGTTATGTATTCAATCAAATAGACAAAGCAATCCAAATTTGGTATAATTTATTACTATACATAATGCATAGGTAGTAAGACTTAAAGAGAGAGATCAGTTACACAAATGCGGTGTCAAAATTGTAATTCAACGGCTGATTTCAAAATGATGTAGGTAATGTATGAAAAGTTCGCGTTGGTATGTAGCTGTTATTTAAACAAAAAAAGTAGCTAATAAATATTGTTTTTCTATTTCGGTGTCACAATGATGATTTTGTACAACTGTTTTCGGCCGAAAACAGTTATACAAAGACAGTGATTATAGTCGTTTTTTTTGGTAACTCATCTCTTAAGTTGGCAGTTACTAGTTAGTACAAGTAGGTACTTCGTTGGGTACTTCCATGTTTGAACTTCAAAATGTCAGTCTTACTACGCTGCCAACCTAAAACTTAACGGCATAAAAAGTGTTCCCAACATAAAACATGTTAGTTCTAATGTTCCCTATAGTTTCTGATAATGATTTTTTTTAATTAAATTAAAGCACCGAAATAGAAAAAATAGTATGAAAAACGCGTGTTACAATGCTTTATTGTAATACTCCTATCTTGCGGACACTCGTGGCTACGCTTCGCATCGCCACTCGTGCCACAAGATAGTCGTATTACAATAGGTCGCATTGTAACACTTGTCTTTCAATATACTATTTTGTGCAATTGAACGCGAAACAACAACTTCGCGTTCGCCATGGCGGCCGCGAAATTCACTTTCGCGGCCGCTGTCATAGCGACGGCCGTTAAAGTAAAACAATGTCACATATATTTTGACAATCAGCATGTAGGTAATTACAAATCTTTTGGATAAATGTTAATATTAATCGTACAGTTCGTATTGTTACTTATACTTACTCCTGAAAGAAAGTCTAAAGTGTTAGAAGCGTTATACTTTGAAACTGTAACATTTTGATTTTCATTAGAACTCAAACCGACAGGTACACTTTTTTATACACTCGTTTATATTAAGCATGCACTTTAGCATCGAATACACACTCCATAAGCTTGAACTTTTTAAGGTCTTCGATTTTTCCATAAGGTAAGCTAATAGTACATTTTCAGACAAGGTTCCGGATATCGAAGAATCACTTTCGGAGGCACACATTTTGACTTTTCTTTCACGAAAAATTATTCATTGCTTATCTAATTTCCATGGTAAAATGAAAACTGGCCGTCTTTCTATTTGCGACGAAAATTATTATTTTTGAATTCTCATTTTTATTTATTGACCATTCTACACAATTGCACAAAAAATGTTGTGTATACCACGGCCGCGTCATTCTTTAACATCCTCAAAGTTGCCTTGCCTCGGCCGCAAGCGGCCTCGGCGCCAATCTTTTCGGTACGTTAAAGAATGACTTCGCGGCCTAAGTATACAAATAACTATTTGTGTACTTAAACATTGTCAGTGAGCCTTTGTGTACTTGTAAAAATCTCCGAGGTACCAAGGTGAACGAAGATGATAAATTGTAGTTTTAATTGTTTACAAGATGGGTGAAAATTACAATTTTTGAAGCAATAAAGACACCTTATAGATTATGACTAACAGAAGGAGAAAACGCGGCGATATCTATAGTTCTCCTTTCGCCCATGCAAGGTTTGTAAGCGAATCACAATTATTTACCTAAATATACGAAAATAAGAGATGATATTACATTTTAACCTTCATATTCTTAATATGAACAGTGAAGGTAACGAAATTATCTAAAAAATCATCAACAAAGCGCAATTAATTATAACAAATATGCTATAATTGACGTAATTCCCTTGAATCACGATAAAAACTTTCATACTTCAGGAAATTATATTTCGTACTTCATTCGAAGAGAAATGCGGCTTTTGCAATTACTAGCAATTAAATACAAGAAAACCTTCCAAGACGGATCTAAAAATTGAGCGATGATTTAAGAAAGATTTTGTAACAATTTCATATAGGTAAAAAAAAAGGCGTTAGCTCCCTCTGCGCCCAAATGCATATTGCGCTCCGGGCGGTTACCTGGGTCCGATTATCCCAAGGAAAATGGGATCCTTGATACTTGATACTTTGATATATGCCTGGCGTCACCGTCTCTCCCTACAGGATTTAGTTAACTGGAGTGGGGATGCGTCTCTAGGGAATAAAAACAATTGCATGTTGCAAGAAGTAGGTACTTTTTAATCATTCAATTGTTTATGTTTTTAGGCACCTAACATTGGTCCGATTTTCCCTCGGATTTTCCGTAAATTTTTCGAATATAGGTGACACTATAAGAATATCCATCCTAGTTATTGCCAAATGTTACCGGTTACAGGTTTTCTCGTGCAAATCACGTTCTGGTTGTCGACAGTGCAATCTGCTGTATCAAGTACAACAAAGGTAATAAGCATTTCTATATTGTCAAGTTTAAATCCGCATCCGTAACTTAACACAATGCTTTAATTTTTGTTGCCTAAAAATTGAAGTGAAAAATTATAGTTTCAATCAAAATTTCACGTATAAGTTGTCTAACTTTAATTGTATCTCAATCAATCTTTATTAGCGACATTTGGTAAAAACTTTTTACAATCAATCAACTCCAAATACATTAGACATCCGTTTTAGATTAATTAAAAAAATTAAATTATATAAGTTAACGATTAGAGTGCATCTCAACTGTTTTTAAAGATAGAGCCTTACGGTTTTCGTGACCCAGGTCAGTTTTTGTGAAACTTTTAATACCACAAACAGACTCAATCCAGCTAGAATTCTCAGATACAGAGTGAAAGCGATAAGTTTGCCTTTTTTGGGATTTTACCATATCTGTATAGCACCCCTGTAAGATAAAAAAAAAGGTGAAAGGTGTCTATTTTAGATATTTTTAGGTAGAATCCAGTGGCGTAGTAAATAATGTTTGGACCACCGTTTCTGAGCCTAAAAAATAAAGTTATTATTTTTGCCTCATGGCTAAAATTTAAAAAAAATATTGCAAAAAATTGACGTAAAAATATACAAGGTGTTGTTGCATTTAAAAATTATCAACTTTGGGTCACAAAGTTTTGTTTGCATTCTTTTTCCTGATTACACTGATCCATCATAACGTATATTTTTTTAAATTTTAGCCATGAACCAAAAATAAAAACCTTATTTTTTATGATTTTTAAATGACTATGCTATTTAACTACGCCACTGAGTCCCCCTACATCTAAGAACCAAACGTAGTTTCACAAAAAAGTGGCACAGGGTCACGAAAAACGCAAGTCTCTATCTTTAAAAACTGCTGAGATACACTGCAGTCTCAACCAAAATGACACACGGTACAACATCACTTTTAATTGCTTTTCTTGACTTTGTTAATTTAGTTCGTGTATTTGCGTGGGCTATGCCAGGGTTTTTGTCCCGACGGAGGTTTTCCTTTCCTTTCCCATTTATGTAGAAAAAGAACAGCCAGTTTTAATATGACTGCTACCCAGATTCGAAAGTGCTGCGAAACGTCCGTCGTTTTGACATGAAAGTAACGGTAGCTCTGCTTGTGAGTATGGACCAAGTCAAGATTGTTATTACGAACAAACAGTTAAACTTATTTTTTTTTTAATTTTTTCTTAGGTCCAAATAATGTCCACCTTGTTAGTAAAAGATCGCGATAACCGGTTACAAACAACTACCGAAACTTTTTTAAGTATTTGGTCAATAAAAGTCGTCGATGTAATTGGTATTCTACCTACAATGCAGCACTGTCCGTATGACTGCCTACATACGTATTCTCTTCCATTGATTGCATGATGCTATGTAAACATAGTTAGTGATGACGTCATAATATCCAGACTAAGGAAAATCCGAGGGAAAATCTATATAAAGGTTCCTAATGATACAAGATCTTTTCGTTCTGTTGTTCGTCCATCTGCTCCTCGTCTAACTCGAGAACGAAGAGACAGCGATGTCAATCAATTTCTAAGAGTTCAGAAATGAGTGCGATTGAATATGAGCCGGATTAAAAGTCTTGTTTCCCAATGCGAACTGAGGGTCAAAAAATTCCCCTACTTGTAAATCGTATGCGATTCTTCGTATCTTGTTTTATCTTGTGATTAGATAGTATGTCGTAGCTTTGTCAACATTTTCGATTTGTGTATTAATCACTTAGGTAAATAAAATAAAGGAGTCGCATACACGACGATCTTAGTCTATTGCCACGATTGTAAACTCATTAGAAGAGTCGATGGAGAATAATATAAATAATTGAGTGATAGATGTAGCTAGTGTTCAATATTGGTTGTAGTTTCACACTTATTTCTTTTATTAGAAAAAAGAAAGAATCTTATTAGCTAGATTTCGCCTAGCCACTCAGCTTATAGAAGAATCAAGAATGCGTCTTATTTTATAAATTTTATTAAACTTTATTACGTGGGTTTATAAGGACTTCACCCTGAGTAAATTTAATAGATACAGTGGGTGCATTAAACTAAAACAATAGCGATTGTCATTTCATTTGTGTGATATGTAGAACTGCTACAGTGCAGTAGCCTCCTTTTTCCGTTGGTTTGAAAACCAACATGGGGGAGTTAGTCAGAACCTCTCAAACATGATAGGCAAAAGAGGAAATATGAACAAAATCACGTGCAGATTTAGAAATAGACAACTTAAATAACACTTTTTGCATTACGTAATCGGAATAGAAGAATGTGTGAGAAGAAGGCATGCCAATTTGTTACATTCAAGTGAGTTGTTGGCACCAAATCTTGGCAGTAATGTCTAAATTTCTAGATCACTCGTCCGCTTATAAATATTAACAATGTATGGGTCAGTAAATCTCCACGTACCTTTCAATTTTCTTACTGATTTAATTAGGGGATAATCCAACCACTATAAAACTAAAGCTTCTACATGAATTGATATTGACTCCACTTTAAAGATAGATATATTAATTCAATTAAGCCGGATGATTCATAAGGTGACCGTGAACGACGTTCAAACCGACAAAGACACACACCCTGATCCTGATACACCTTTTATTGTTGTGACTTTACGGAGGTCAACAACTTCGAGCCCAGGTAGAAGTTGTTTCTACATATATGCGCATAAAAGCCGTTATCATTTAAATTCCACTTCTAAAAGTTATAAACGTACTGGCATAAAAAGTCTATCAGGATATTACTGAAACGCAATTTCCTCCGCTTCTATTGATTATTGATTTGCATAATAGATAAGATAATAGCGTTGCTTAAGTTTATAATAAGGAACATTTTACATTTATAAGGCATTGGATCAGTACCGGATTCGCGACTTACTTAATTGTTATAAATGCAGGAAATAATTAATAATTAGAGAAAACCGCTACGGGTTGATTGGTATTTCTCTCGGTATTTCTACTTATTCACTACCTATACATGCGCATATATCATTGATTAATTTTTTTGAAGACTATAACTTCGATCTGCAGGCAATATGGCATTTAAATAAATCGTGTAAACATATCTCACACGAAACAATAATAGGTGCATTCCCTTCGTCGAACAATAGAGCTATTGTTAACAAAATTATTATACAATGACTACAAATTGCGACAAAGTGAAAAATTTCTACCAATTTAAAGGTTCTTGCTACAATTGTTGGGGCATTCTAATTTTTTGAGTCGCAACAATCCAGATTTTCGTGAAAAACGTGTGGCAGAGGCGTGATAACAGAAAAACCGATATTGTTCCATCTCAGTAGTTTTTGATAACAGCTGAAAAACTGCGCCCACCATAATTTTTTTAAAGCACAAATGCCACATTTTGCGAATACCAAAAAAGATGAACCATCTCAAACCATTTCGAAGGCTGTTATTCGCCAAAAAAGATATACTATCTGTTTGGTGGGATTTCAAGGGGATCGTTCTTTTTGAGCTTCTATCAGACATTACTACGATTAATTATCAAGTGGTCAACTGGACCAATTGAGTGATTCAATCAAACAGAAAAGACCAGAATTGATCAATAGAAAGGCATCACTATAATCCGCAAGTAACTCACTAAAAGCTTTTACACCTTGAATGAGATGTACATCCACACCCATTTATATTCTCCAGAATTGGCATCTTCGCACTATTAGGTACTTGGACGGGAAAACCTTCACTTCAAATCAGGACGGCAAATATCACTTGAACCAGTTTTTTGCTAGCAAAGACCAGAAGTTTTATGAACGTGAAATCAATCTCCTCCCCACAGTGGTACACTCTCGGCGACCCTGGAAGATACACAACCAGGCCCATCAAGAGTCCCTCAACTCTGATTAATTATATTGGGAATTTAACTGTGGTAACTTTGTTCTCATTTCATTTCAATGTTAGCAGTGTGTTTTATAATTCTCATTTCATTTTATAGTATGCATTTAATTGTATTATCTTATATTAGTTCATTAATCTTTTTATTTTTTTATTATAGTTTAAAGTTCAAGTTTGAATTATATATACAATTATTTAACTGGATACCTCCAAGGAAAAGAAAGTGCCCAAAACGTTCGTGAAATAAAGGAATAAGGTAAAATAGATATGCGCATCTTCGAATGGATTTATCATATGATTCTGAACAGCAGCATCAGCAAAATGATTCCCCTACCAAGGTGTTGTCAAAAGGATTAAAATAAAGATGAACTTAGTTCTGATAGTATTCGAGCTGAAGATTTAGCGTTCATTAATGTATTTCATTCTGTAAATATTCCATTTGTTCGTTCAGTGAATTAGTGGAGCAACCGACCTTGTCGTTGTCGGCCAATCGTTCTGTGAAATAGCATTTTGACTGTTGTATAACTATTTCTTGCCAATGTATACTTGCCCCATTAAAGTTAATTAACTTTTATGTTTATTTCCTTTTCACGAAATAGGCCAAATTAACAAAGTGGACATCCTGACCTTTGTTAATTTGGCGCAATTCCCATTTTTATGGTGAAAAGTCAAATCGTACGGTTTAATATCAATATGAACTTATAAACTCACTCTGAGCGATGCTGTCAGCGTCGTCCTTCTGGATATTGACCTCAACTATTTCCTTTTGAATGAATGAAATGGGGTGTTTCACTATTTCCAACGAAACTGTACCTCTTATCAAAAAAGCGAAATGTACAAGTTATACATCACAAAAAGATTGTATATAACTGCAACTCGTTTCAGTATGGAGTGCTGCAAAAGGAGTGCAATTAAAAAAATTAGCTCCTTAGACTTTAGAGTCATTATTTTGATTCATGAAACTTTGTATGATTATATTAACAATCATAATTTTTATGAGAGATTCTTCTGAAATATTTTAATGAAATACCTATGTGCATGTTTAAATAATATTGAGAAAAGTACCAAATTTATCACTACACTACAAATTTTGTAACTTGTAAATTACAACTTTTTTTAGTCAATTATTCGTAAGAGAAAAACAATTTTCAGTATCCAAAGGTCAAGATTTTTAAATTCTCTCTTATAAATTTCTTCATTTTTTCATCCCCTGCTGCACACTTTTCGCATTTGTTCTTGACGTTCTTCAAAATATTAAGGATCTTCGGATTACACCGTTTCTTCAAACTATTCAAATTCTAAAGTTTCTTCGGAATTTTCAGTCTGGGAATTCTTCCGACTTTTCCCATTCTACAAATTACACTTCCGTTCTTAGTATACCGGGTACTTCAGCTTCTGCAAAATTTTTCTCGTTTTATTTTTTGATTTTGATTTCATCTTCTTAGATTCCTTGAATGCTTCAGACTCAGACTGTGTGATAAATCTACCTTCCGCGTGTGTCTAGATAAGAATCGAAAACGAAAAGCGAATCGAAATCAATGTAACCCAATCGAATTGTAAACCAAAATAGTGAAAATGGAACTAAGTTCTATCAAATTGAAAATTTCCAACAGTTTTCCATAGGGATATGCGGTGAAAATTTAAAGCATTACAGAGATGGTGTATATAAAAGATGTGTCTAAAAATTCTTTTGTTGCTTCGTGCTTTTCAGGCCAAAAGGCAAAAATCGTTAAAACCCGTCTCGGCGCTGCGTCTCGTTGAAGATTTTTTGATATAAGTCAACAACCCTTTCAGCTCGATTGCAACCTTTTGTTCTGCGAATTGTGGAAATCTGTAAATTAAATTTTGAACAGGGCAAATTATTCTATGATTGCATCAGGTCGAGTGAATCATTTAGTCGTACAATAAATTGGAGCAAATCCGCAATCTGTGTATTATTATTAGATCCCGTGTATTGCAAAATATCTTCTCGTTGGGAAAGTTAAATTACATCACTGACGTAGCAGATGACTGCTTTTTATTTATATCGTGCAATTACCCACATGTACGAGTTTGAGAGTAAAATCATATGTGAGGATAAATAAATTAATTAAATTTACTTCGTTTGCACGAAACGTTTTTACTTACGCTAGTTATATGCGCTATAAGGAAGTAATCTACTGACCGCAAACGGAAGTACACAATTGTACAGTTTTTCTATAGTAAAATATTCCTTTGCATCTGCATTAGCGATTATACCGAAAGTTTTATCGAAAAAATTCTTCTAAAGCCTATGCTGTACATTAAATGTGAAAAATGAGTAACCCGAAATGCCATAATTATTTGTTGCTAATTGATGACACAAATCGAGACGAACTATGGATGTCTCATTTGGTGTACATGATGGAGCAAAGTGGATAAAGTTGAATAATACAATGAAAGCTCTTTTGAACTAAAGCTCTTTGGGGTGGTTTTCCGTTTCTTTAATATAAAGGATCTAATTACTCAATTTCAAAAATCGTTAGGAGCCAAAAACGACTGTGAATCATATGCAACTTCTAAGCTTTACACCATGTAACAGAATTAGATTTTTGTCAAAGGGCACGCGAGAAAACTGAGCTTTAGCCAATCGGTTAACACGGGTTTACACTTCTCTTCGTTTTCGAATAAGAGATATACATATTGGGCTGTTTATTTAGTTTAATTTTAATTCCTTCAAAAAGTTATTTATAAAGTAGGTACTTCGGTAGGTATTGTTGTTTTTCAGGAAGATACGTATATCTGCCCATAATGATAATGTATTTAACACTGGCAGATGCCGATACCGTTAAGAAGGGCGATATTGCCGATATACCGCTATCAGTCGTTTCCTATTTAAATAATTTTTAAAGTTCATTTTGGCGACCGTTTCTATCAAATTATATTTAAGTTATCCTCAACTTCTTCTGATGTTTCCTTCAAGTTAATCTCAAGTAAAGTAGGTACTAGTTTTCAAATCCTGTTCATGTGAGCTTTATTCAATATCTCCCAGGTTTTAAAAATCCCTCGTTATGACGGCAAGTCACTTTCTAATTTCCTGCAAGTTTATATCAAATTCTTCTTATTGGTCATATCAACGTTTCCCCTCCCCTCCATGTTTCCTTCAACTGACTTTTGAGTTTCTCTCAAATTCTTCGCAAGTTTTCCTCAAATTACCATCATGCTTACCCTAAAGCCTCTCTGAATTTCATCATAAGCGGCTCTCAAGTTCCCCTCAAATCCCTTTACAGCTTTCCCCACATTCCCGTCACATTTTCATCAAACTCCCTCAAATATTCAATGTTCCTCCCATAAGTCCCATATTCATATTTTTCTCAAGTGCCCATTAATTCCCCTTCAACTTCTTCTCAAATACCTATTCAGCTTCATTCAGTTTCCTCATAATTCCCCAAAATTCTTCGCCTTCAAAAACGACATAATCTGTAATCTCAAAAATAGACAACCTTGCAGGGAATATTTTTAACTCGATTTTTAATTCCCTACCTTCTACAAAAAAGAAGATCGGAAAAACGAAAAATTACCACGTTAGTATAACACGCTTGGAGATGGCGCCTAGGTGTCGCCGACCCCACATCATGTAGTCCCGTCCCTAAAATGTTGTTAATTACACGGCTCCAATAGGTGCATGTACTTATTGTACACACCTCGTCTTTATAAAAACGGGCTCGCATTTTCTGCCAGCCAACCAGCCAGCCAGGCGGCCAAAGTGAGAAACAAAAATTCTGGTTCCTGTACGAACAACAAAGGGTGCCTAGAATTTCATGCTTTTAAGAATAAAATTAAAAAGTTTTATTTTTGTATTGTCGAAATCGCGTGCATGTATTGGCATGCCTTCGCCTCACTCAAAAGTGAGTGAAAACTAAAGAGACGCAAATTTTGGGGTTGCAGCTCCTATACATGAAACATTTTGGATCCTTATAGTATATTAAGAAAGGAATGTTTGTTTTGAAGCCCTCTACCTAAAACAAATATAGTGCAAAAAAATGCCGCCCTCTAAAGCTACCGTTTTTTGAAACTGCCGTATATCCTTTACCAACTGCCCTTTTGGTCCTTGTAGAATCCAGTAGCCAAAGAAAAAATGTTTTACCTCAGTTTTCACCTTGGTTTTCACAGAGGTTGTCACATTTTAAAAACTGTTGTTCCACATCATGTAAAGCACAGATTTTGTTTAAAAAATGAACCTGTTTCATTTGCTTTAAAAAATGTTTTTAATTTTGTAGGTACTTTTAAAAATCTAGAAAAGTTTCACATAATCCTCGAACTCGTCCTCGAAATAATCTAAAAACCGTTTGGTTTAGGCGTTTGGTCTCTAATGTTACATTTGTTCCAATTTAGGGTACACTTTGGGGAATATATAAAAACTAAGGGATGTGTTTAATATAGGGAAGTCTGAGGTAACCTGCGATAAAACTGAGGATTTAAACTCATGGTCGTATATCCAAGAAAACGAATCAGTTCGTCGCTGAAAACCCTGTAGATCTGGAAATGCAGATATAGGTGCGCTAATTGTTTAACTTGCTCTCTAATGGACCAGGGATTCTACCAGTTTTTAATAAGAAATTAAAAATATATAAAAAAAATGTAGAAATGGAGGCTTTCGCAAAAGAGAGGTTAAATTGATTTTCGCAAATCAAAATTTTTCAAAATATGTAGTTTCGAGGGATGTTTTAAAGTTACTGTATTCTGTATATTGAGAGTCTTGTATTGATTTGTATCTCGATTTGTATCTTTTTTGTTATAATAAATTAATTAATTAAAAAACACAAATTTTGCGACCATTTTGAACCCTCGGTTGGCCTGGAAAAATTTTGATATTTTACAAAATTCTTTTACGTACTAAATGTAATGTTACACCCTGTGTAACAGCAGTGAACAGAATGTTCTAAACCTAAGCCATTTTACACTACATGAAATGCCATAAATATGCTACCTATTTTAATCTGATGAAACTCCGGAGTAGTAGAATTACAATTTGCATTCCCAGATTACTTGGAATTCTTCAAACTACATTTATAATTACTTGAAAATGACGAGAATTATTAGAATTATTTATTGTCAAAATTGACAGTACTTACGTATTTAAAAGAACAATTTTAAAAGTGAATCCGAGAGTGAATCCCTCGCAAAAATAATTTTGCAAAAATAATTTTGCTTATTAAAAATTTTAGCATTTAAACCCAAGGTTTATGGAGTAATCGAGTGTGCAATAATTTCTTTAGATGAAGATAGGGTAGGAACAATATTGCTTTAAGCATAAGCCTTTAAAGTGAGCCTTATTACACTTGATAGGGTAGAACTGAGTCGATTTATGGTACATTCCATTTCCAAGAAATAATTAATGCAGGGATGATATCGTAAATTATAGGTACGATTTAATGTTTCCAATACCAATCATTTGAAGGAATTCTCTCGATTGACATTCTGTTTAGTATCAGGAACCTAGCGGTTATTGGTCCATTAGTATAGGTAATTATTATTGAAATGTCGATAAAAATGGAAATACGGTCATTACACCTTTGCAACTAAGACAAAGAAATTCTTTTAGAACAAGGTAACAGGAAAATTACGTTTTCTTGTTAAATTCAAAGGTTTACGAGTGAAGAATTTTTCTGTTAAAAACGTTTTGTGTACCCACCTACGTACAATATGTAAACATCGCTGCCTTTAATAATGGCATAAGCTAAATTTAAACTGCTGTGCTCTAACACTAATGTAGGTCGAACAAATTACAGACATCGCTTTTTAGCTACGACTAAGAATATATTTGGCCACATCTCTCGAGATAAAAAAAGAGAATGTTCCTTATCTATTTGTGTCAAGGTCAGTTTACTATAAAGGCTACAACCCAGATGAGACAAACTGATCAATATCTGCAGGTCAACAAAACAAGGAAGATTCAGCTTGAAATGCTGGAGCTCCTAAGAAAAAAGCCATCGCTGCGTTACCCAATCGCCAGCAGTAGAAAGTTCTCTTCTTGCAGCTTGACGTGAAAATTGTAATTTTTTAGACTAAATAAAAGCAATACTTCCGCAAATTATTTGAGCATAAAATGAAGTTGGTTTACATAATAACCGATTTCGAAAACGCCAACGCGTTATCCAAAATGATGTTGATTCGAACAAATTTTTGCGCAATAGATATTTTTTCATTTGAAAAAAAATTCAAGGTTTTGTGGAAAAATAGAATTCGGTGTTTACATAACAACCGATGTAAATCGACCGCATTCGTACCTCGTCGACTATCCTCAATATGAAAACAAAGAACGTAAAGGTGAAATACTTACATTAAATTGTATTAATCCTTAGTTTCTCCGCATAAATAAATAATCACCTAACAGAACTGTACGAGAGGAAATAAAGGGTGTATCCAAAATGTGTAAATTGGGTTACAAAAAAGGTTACAGCTACTTATACGATAACAAAACAGAGTGACAGTTCGACGCGAACTGAATACGATTGGTGTTTGTTATTGCGATCAGCTGGGTAGGAACTTTCAGGCGTCAGCTGATCTGGTATACACATACACTAATCTCCCTCCTACTTACGCAATTAAAACAACTTGCCCGACTTCAGTTTTGACTACGAACTCGTAAATTTGCGTCTTTAAATTGGATATACGATGGCGTTCCAAATGTAACGCAGATTGTTTGAATTTCGCCGGGTATAGTTTCCCCTATAATGGTGGAGGCTGAAAATCAATAAGGCGAAAAGAGGGTGGGAGTTTCCACAATGTACAAAGGGTCTCATCGCGGTACAGTGTTGTGCAAACATTGCGATACGATGATAAACTTGAATTGCGCTGCACGCATGCCCGTTTTTCCTTGATCTTGAGGTCTCTTTGATTTGTTCCAAAACATGTCTGATGGAAAGGATTTAGACACCCCTCAAATTCCTATAAACCGCTTCTTCCAAATTGTTTGGAAATACTTAACCAACGTTACTATTCAGTATTCACTGAAGGGTAAATGATGTATGTACTTCAGGAATATCGAGCAGTGCAATATTGGCCGTTTTATTGGGAGTGGACGACAATAAGTAAAAACTTCAATAAAATGTCACTTAGGGCATAACAGCGTCTACTAATTGACACCGATTCCAAAAAAAACCCTACAACCCTTAGCCACTGAAGGGCAATAAGTTAGATGGATGAATGGAAGTTAGGTTTTATTTTTACATGTTTAGGGCGAAAGTGGAAATTATTTCTTTTTAAGGGCAGAATGTGTTCCGCTCAACAACTGTATAAGGCGAATTACAACGGCATAACGCAAACGACCGTAAATGGAAATATTGCTCCTTGAAATCCAAAATGAGGAATTTAACTGGATAATGAAATTCCTTCATCTGCTAAGTCGCTTTACTCCACAATAAAATCGAAAAGTGCTTAATTTAATTTATACGCGAAGGCCATAAATATACACTCATGTAGCGACTATTTATTAAACGGCATTCATCAATAACATTTGAATTTGATTTAAAATTCAGAATGAATTCTCCCGTCACACGCTGTATTAATCAATAGTCACTTACTTTGTGTTCATTCATACCATAATAACTACAACAAGTGCTAATACATTTTATGCTACGAAATTTATCCACCCTAATGCACCTGCTCTAGTTAAATGAACCATAGGCAGTAGCGTAACATGGAACTTGGAACTCAGGCGCCTCGGATCAAAAGAATCATCGTTTTGTTTTTCTGTATATTCCAAAGACAGTGTTTTTTATTTACACAAACTAAGTTTGGTTACATTATTTAATTATTTTCATGTTGAAAGATACCAATAAGTATACCAATTATCGTCGAGTTCGGAATTTTTCCTGCACGTTCGTGGGTGGGAATTTTTTGAAATTGAACAAGGAAAGGAAAATGTACAAAAACCTATCCAAATCGGTTAAATGCATTCCTCTATGTTAAAAGAAAACCACGCTGGATCTAGCCCTCCCTTTCCCCCTCCCACTATTGTGAATCAATTAACGAATTGCATCCATTTTATGAGGTGTTTAGGAGTTGCTTTTAGAAACTAAGAATCCATCCTTCCAAAATTTATTATGGGGTGGTCGAGTCTGCTTAGATCATGGAAAATCTAAGAAGACTTCGCCACCCCATATTATAGTTTCAATCCCTTATAGTGACTACAAAATTTAATCCTTATGATATCAAGCCTCTGGATTCTGGCAATGATGGTTACATCCAGTAAGGAAATTAAAAAAAGAACGCACGTTTTGTAACTTTTAGGGAGAACGAATCGCTCTGTATTAAGATGTCATGAATAGAGACCGGATTTCATGCTTTTATGCATTACGTAAATATTGTATGCAGCTCAAAATAAAAGAATAATTTACACGAAGTAACAAAAATGAATCACATTGGCGCAAAGAAAATAGTGCATATTTTGCATTTTTGGGGTTTTTGTGCATATTTAAGATAGATTAGCATTTTATTAACTTTTTTAACCATTTTATTACAAAACAAGCTTCCAGGGGTAGTAATTGCAACAATTATATTTTTATTTATAAATTATAAAGATGAACGAATAATAAATCAAATAAACTAAAAATTATAAAATAGAAACGGAACAAAAGAAAACAATAAAAATAGAATAAGAAAAAAAGAATAAAAAAATAAATGAAATACAAAAAAAATATGGCGCCCAAGTTTGTCAAATTATAAAACGTCAGCGGTGTTCAATTCAGCATTAATTGGCTGAACATGTTACCCTTTGGGCTTGTACCAATAAATGTATTATTATTATGGTCGGTGTTTCTTGTGAGAACTCAGGTCTAGCCTGGTTAACTAATCGCACGGATTAAAAAAGTAACGATTAGTGTCTGTGTCTGTGTCTGGTGAAGTTATGTAGGGTCCTCAAAAAAAAAAAAAAAATTATCACACACGTACATTGGAAATCTAGGGATAGTATATAATTCATACTTACCAACATACCTATTGATGGGCACAATAGCCAACGCTATCAGGAAAGAGGAAATCAAACCAAAAAAAAAATCATTATAATAATTCCTGTAGGAAAACAAAACAAAAAAAATCATTATAATCATTATTAGTATTATTATTATTAATTTATAATGCAAGCTGGAGATAATTTAAATGTAAAACCTCCGCTGATACCTCAATTAAAGTACGCTCCACTTGGTAGTGTCGATGTGGAAAGACGTTTCTCTGTACATAACCACGTACTAAGTAATAGGCGCATAAATTTTAAGATGGTTTTAAACAGCTTATGTTTAAATAGTTTGAATTAAAGAAACTTCAATAATTGTTTGTGCATTATTTAATTTTTCATGCATATCTTGATGCTTTTTTGCCATATTTGTTGTGCATATATATGTGCATTTTTGATGTGTTTTCATGCATATCAGTCCGGTCTCTAGTCATGAACCTTAAAATGTACGATTCTGCGGATTCTGTCATTTTTGGTTGTCGTTAATTGTTTTCGCACATGCAGCGGTAAATGCCGAAGTTATAAAATTACTTAGCGAAATTCATCTTCATCTCTTAGTCTAAGATTTACCGTATCGAAGCCCATTTAGATACCTTCTGAACTGAAAGATTTCCCCCAATATATTAAACTCTCTGTGAACAATGGTACGGAATTTTCTTCTGCTCGATTCTTTTGTCCGATGGGTTCTAGGGGAACACGGCATGATGTCTTTAATTGCATTCTGTCTAAATTTGTAGGTATACTCTTTCGGCATTTTGATTCGGTTTGCACTTTTGATAATTATTCAATAAATACCTACCTTGAACTGTAGTTGTAGAAAAGGTGGGTTTAGCACTTTGTCGCAATTGTCACGGTCAGGGTTGTTTAAATGTACCTATCACCCGATACATTTAATGATCTTAATAATGATTAGTGACATCATTTAAGAAATTAACAATTGAAATTAACAATCTAAACACAATTGCAAATATTCAGATCACTTTAAAGCAGTAATGGTACCTTTTACATTTACCCAACTCTTGATTTGCACAACGGTAATTTCGATATACAATGTTGCATAATACAATCGTTTTGGCTGTGCAACTGTAAGTGGTAATTATCTTCCCATGCATAAAAGTGGAAAATTATGGGTTATAGCCAAACACAAAAACTCGCAATTATTTTTGATTTAATTTCAATTTGTCTAGTTCAAAGTGAGAACTGACTTAATTCGCGTAATGTAAGTGTAAAGCGTTGGTTTCTTATCACAGTGTGTAGAAGGCACTTGCGATTTGCAGATATTTTGATTTGATTATCTCGTATGGAAAATGAAACAATAGGGCTAAATGAAAAATTGATTTATTTCTAAATTCTGGATCATTATAAATAGAGAATCGATCACATTCTATGATAAACTTGAAAAAAAACCTTCACCAAAATCCAACAAAACAAATTTGAACTTGACATTGACTAAGGATTAAATGCTTCCGTATTGTAAGTTCTACATAGCATAGTATTTTTATCAGAGAATATTTATCAAATTTTCCCCCAACTTTTTCTTTTTTCCGTTATAGAACACGGCGTTTTTAAGCGGAAGTTCCGATAAGTGCACTCACTGCTCGAATAGGAAGTTTATTTCTATTGTGATAGGATAGGATGTATTAATTTGCTTAGAGTGGAAACTATTCCACGCGTTCGCTTTCTATTAACGTTTGTTAATGGAATTTGCGTTGTAGCTACCTACTATAACGCTGTTGCTATGTTTCGTAATCAAGGATAATACATAGCCGCATATATGCAGGTTATCGTCTGTTATTACTTTCAAATTTATAAACCGTATCCGAGTACGGTTATGCCTGACATTTAACAAAATGTTAATAATATATAGGTCGGCCGGTTTAGTGTAATTGAAATTATAGGTCAAGAGAGAGCTATTTTCAGTTGCGGCCGATGTGAAGATTTTATTTACCGAAGAACTATTTCTAAAAATAATATTATTTAGATCATGTTCACTTATGCAATTCTTAAATAGACAATGGGTTAAATTTGTGTATACGGTATGATTTTGAGAATCGTTCACTATTATTTTAACTGACGACTTTATTTTATTTTACGTATTGTTGCACGACTTGTAAATTAATCGCAGTAATTTCAAATACATCTCCATCTCCTTTCGTAAGTCAATATTAACCGAGCCTCGGTAACACTTTCCGAGCAATTTCTCAGCACGCTAAATTTTTCACTGGACCTTACCCCTGTAGCGGCACCCCTGAGCATCTCCGGTCAAATTCGAACACAGATATGATATAATGTTTATAATTTTGCAAACAATTGTGCAATAATACATACATAAATGGCTCAACCAGTATTGTACATTGTACATTTTTTGGAAGAGTCATTAATTGATACTCTCGTGCTCCAGATTAAAACAAATCAACAGAACACGAGCACAAATTAAATTATTGTTAAGGGCATTTCTGTTTTTGAATGCGGGGAGAACAACTTATTGCAGTATTGAATGCGTGTCAAAACGTTGACCAAAATGGTTTTATTCGCAAACCATACTACAATATTTCTAGTTAAGAATACTAGTGTAGTGATAGTATATAGGGATCTCTAAAGAACCTTTGAGGAATCTTGGAAAAATCTCACAATCTCTGAAAAATGTGTATGGAAAGAAAAAAACATAAGCTGACTTTCGAATACAAATATGCCCGCAAAAAGTCTGGACAAATTTATCTAAAATCGGTTCTGATCAATCTTGGAAATGCTTGGACAACCTTCCTTGGAAAATCTTTAGAGGATCTCGAAAAACTACTCCTCTTCGAAAGAATGTCTTTCAAACGATGTAGAGAACGATTAAAAACAAATCTTTGAATAGGTAGTTTCTGAAGAATTTCCGCTCCCATGGATTGGATTGGATTAATGAATATATACTAGGTACATATTTTCCAAACTTAAATCCGTTATTTTACTCTAATACATTTTTGTTGTTATGTGCGGTGTGAATTATTTATCAATCAGTAATAAATTCTCTTATGCTGTATCCTAAGGAATTCGGTTTTGCCAATAAGCTACAAGCTAACTATCTATTAATAAATAATCATTTATTTTACATAACATTGTGGGCAGGTACCTAATTATATAATTATATTAGAATATAGTAATATTTACAATGATAAATTAGAATATTGAACGATCTCATTAGCCAGAGGCGCTCGGATTTTTGAATATTATAATTTCGAAACTGCAACTCGAATATCTATGACGCTGATATGATTTGAATTTTTCAATTGTATTCTAGACATCGAAACCACAACGTGATCAAATCTTCATCACGAAACATGAGGAAATACATGCATTAACCTTGGTATCGGAAAGTGCACGAATTGGTCCTTGAATCGCTGGAGAAAATGTTATACGAGAAATGACGTAGACATTTTGCAAGTATTCTCCTTTTTTAAAGTATAGATTATATTAAACGGAAATAATTTAATTATCTACCTAACTAAGGATATCAGCTGCCTCTAAATTTTTACGCCGCCGTTTAATTGTAATGGTAACCCGATTACGTCTCTTTATTAGGCGGCTTAATTTGAAAGGAAGTAAGTGGGTCACTGATAATGCCAGTGAAAGTCAGCAAACGAAACAATAGTCACAATAATTTATACTTATAGTTGTAATGAACAATTTAAGTTGTCTGATCACATTACAAGCGTTCTCTTCAAGTTTGTTTCAAATATGTTATTTGGCTGCCAGTTTATAGTACGAAGACAAAGGACCTGTGTGAATAGTGTATAGGTTTGGTCGCATTATCAAGCATATGCCATGCATTGAAATTTTTAGTCTATGGGTTTGTTGCGCCAAGCCATTGATTAAATATAATTCATTTTTTTTATCAAAGGTCAAGCCACGGCGAGGTTAACTACAAACATTTGCTTCGGAAGATCCCCATAAAGTGCCAAAGTTGTTGATAATTGTGTGTTCCTCGCGTTCCTACATAAAAAATTATGGGATGGGGTTTAGAGGATTGAACCCTGCTTCTGTTCAGTATTCAGTATTCTGTTACAAGTCAACTTGTTCTAAGTTATGAAAAGACCGTCAGTAGTTAAAATAAACATACGCAAAGGCTCTAGGAGGTTAGCTCCCGAAGCCCAAAATTGCAAAATATAATCATTTCTGTCCCAAGTCATGATCTATCTGTGTACCCAACTTCAGCTTCATATGTGAAAGCGTTTTTGAATTATCCATAGAGCTTATCCGAATAATAAAGTTATTGGAAGGTGGAAAAACTTTAGCGAGTGGTTTCAGGATAATCTTTAAAAATGACTTTGGATCTAAAAACATTTAAGGATTTTTTGAAAAAATTTTGACTAATACCTATGGAATTTTTGAAGAATCTTTGGGATCTCTAAAAACCACTTAAAAGTAAAAGTTTAAAATGTAACGGAATATACTATAAGTAATTACAGAATACAGATTACAAAAAAAAAACCCGGTTGAAGGGTACAAAAATTGTCTTGTAACAAAAAAAAAGCAAAATAAAATTATCATATAAACTTGGCCGCCATTTCAAAATAAACGAATTAAATGTTTTCAAATTCGAAGGTTAAATTAATCATAAAAAGAGTATCAAAATAAACTTTCAGATGGCCTAAATATGCCATAGAAGTTGTAGGAAAAATTCATTCATTAACGATGTGCCATACAAGGTAATTAAAATTTTAATATCGTTTCAGGTTACATTTTAGAGTCGCTGAAAGCACTGTCAGAGTCAGAGTTGTACGTTGATTAATCGTGAAGACTTTCTTGGCTTAGGTGTCTGAGCTATAACATAACCTACCAAATACAAAAAGAACCATCTAAAATAAAAACGCCCTATTATAAACTAAGTACTAAGGTCTAAAAATAACAGTCTAAGGGTCGACTTATACAATATCGTTCCTGATTGTATCAAAAAAAGTCGTTAAGGCGCACTATTAAGTCATTCTTTTTATAACGTTACTGAATATTTACTTGCTTGGAGAAATATTCATTAATTGTAATGATATTTATTTATTTCATTGTTTGTTTACTTTAATTTTGTGTACCTATGTAGTAGCATTATCTTTAGTCATTTTTACCTTTCTTGTTTATATTTGATCTCTGTTTTGTCCTTTTTAACTAAAATTTTAAATTGTTTATAATCTATATTATTCTGTTTTAGCCACATGGTTTGCCTAGCTTTTATTTATTTGATATATTAAACTGTTTTTATTATTCTTTTTATATATATGCATTGCACTAATTTAATATTTACTATATTTACTGACGTGTCAAAACCTATGGTATACGGACAAATAAAGATTGATTGATTGATTTATTGAAAACTGTAGGAGTAGGTAAGGCTTCTTCGTACCTTGTTTAGCACAGGTACGGTTTACTCAGAAAGAACCGCACGTTTGTATGTCGACCTAATCCTTTGTGCTCACATAACTTGCACTGGAAAGAGGATAATTCACTCCGCAGAAAACAGCCCAAAACCTTTGGCAAAAGGGAGTAAGCGGTCGGCGTGTCACTTTAATAATATTTGTGGGAACGGTTTGAATCATTAATAATAAATTCGACCAATGCAAGAAGAAAACTAATTCATTTAATTTAATAAAAGCGCATTAGACTTACTTGACCGTTGGTGGGTCAACATTCGCGCTACAGAAGGCGTAGGAAGGATTCTGATCCTTGTAACGGTCATTCTAAGAAATGACCGTCGTTTGTCGGCGGGAAATGTCCGCAGCATGAAAAAGAATGTGGATAGGATACGAGTATGTTTAACAGCTTTAACTAGAAACGCGCGGAGAAAGACGGACGCTGGACAAGGTTGTATCAAACGACGCATTTTTTTTGTTTTTTATTAAGCAAAGGAAAATGCGGATACTAAGGACATAGATAGCTTCAAAGTCAAGGCTGAGATTGTAAATAATTTGATGTTGTTTGTTAGCAATCTGCTTAAAACGCAAAAGATGATGGTAATCGTGATTAAGTACTTACATATTCATGGTTAAAGTTCAAGTGGAGACAATGGTTTTATAAGTTACGTAGTTAGGCTAATTACAGCAATCTGAATCTCGCAATGTATCATGCAATTAAATGACAATTATTAGAAGATTTTGTTCCTGTATACTCTGTACTGTATAGTCGCGCATTTTACCAAAGATAAGCGTTATCTATTGTTTTAATTATACTATACACATATGCTGCGAAAATTAAGTGAAACGTAATTACGCCTGCACGTGTAAGGCGCGTTTGGATCAACTCTATTAATATTAAAATATTTACAAAAATTATCACTGTACTATTAGAACATTATGATGCTAAAAGTTTTCTCTGCGATTGCCATTTGGCAATATGCAAAGTGTTGATGTTTGATGTATATTGACGTAACACTATCGAGTACCTGTTGTATGTTTTGAATTTGACTCGGAAATATTGAAATATTCATTTGTAGGCAAATGTAAACATATGCAAGGACACGAAGATCGCCACGCTACGCGAGTAACTACCTATAGTTTTTTACGTGTAATCTTTGACATAGAAACGTTAATGATGTATAGGACTACATTTTTACCTACTAAGCATTGAATAAAGATCCAAATTGTTTATTCAATGCTGGTCGGAGCATGTGCAACCCTTAGATCATACATACATATACCTATGATCTAAGGTGCAACCCCTATTCTTAAGTATGTGAACAAACCAATAAGTAAAATGACCCTTCAAATTACTATCGACCCATTCCATATGAAATCAACAAGTTTGAATAAAAAAGTGGACAGCGCGATTAAAAGTTGTATGTACCTACCTATTCAGCCTCACTGGTCCTCGGCCCTCTTAAGCCTTGAGGGTGATGCAAATAAACAACTCCATCCCAAAGAACCCTCGGATCAACGATCGTCGTCTTTGCCTCTCATTGCCCTCCCTGAGTCCCTGCATCACCTTCAGGTCAAGTTCACCCTCTAACTCTAACTCTCTAAGGATAATTCACCGACCTCCATATACATGGGTGCCTATAGTATACTCATAGGTATTGCAGAGTTATTACAGCAAATCCACTAATAACCCCGATATCTAGTAGCTTAACAACCCTACGATTTGAATGCGAATCCCACGAGGAAGGAAAAAAAATCTGATATTTTCATCAAATATACCTATACAGATTATACATTCATAACACTGCATTATCTTTGACGCCCCGATTAGCAGAATAATTATTGCATTTATTTGAAAAATCCATCCACAAGAACAGTTTGGCCACACGCAACAAACCCTCTTGCGGCATCGGGTAAACTAGCTAATTTCTGAATATCGTTATAAGAAATTACATAATTACCTAAAGTTTACCACGATATTCGACATAAATTTAACGACCCTTTAAAATTCCTAAAAAGATCGTCACTGCAAAATTATTAAGGGACCTTATTACTTATTAACTTCGCACGCGGGAACATCCTGATTGTCTTACACCCTCGAGCTGGGTTGGTAGGTAGGTATTGTTCAGCGGAGGTTACCCAGAGGACCCTCTCTAACGACACGAGAGGACATAGAACCCAATTAATATACGAATATACAGGTTGTAAGATAACTAAATTCGATCGTCGCAACCAACACATACACACATTGGATGTCACTTGTGAAATTCCCATTCAAATCCTCATAACGAGATACGTGCAGTGCAGTGCAAATCGAAACAAACCCAATTTCGAAATCACAACTATGGGTGAATCGTTAGATAGAAAAGCTTCTTATTTAAAAGTTCAATCCACCTTAAGGCGATTAACACGCCATTAGTTTTCGACCAACGTGCCGAACGAAAAGTTAACGGAACAAGAAGGAATGGAAGTGCCTTATTACACCATATTAGTCCTGCGCGCGCTAGCGTGAAAGAAAGCCGACAAACGGCATTAGTTAAACTTTAATAAAACCAGCGAATCCCAAGTAGGTATACCTTTATCTATAAAATTCAAAAAAATAAATCCAAATTTAAAGCTACCGGTACAGTGTTGCAAAAAAAGTAATAAATCTGAATTTTAATTATTGTTGTGTACCTATAGATATTGCTAGAAACATAAAAAATTTAAGCTAAGAAAAGCGACAGAACCTTCCGCATATGAAACTATACCTATCCCTACTATTGCTGCTGGCAGCTACGAAAACTTTCTATTTTTTCAATTTACAAAACAAGAATTTTGAAGTTAAAAGAACTTCCCAATACCTATACAAAAAGAATTGTATGCTACCATGACGATGAATTTTGGATTACAAGCAGCGCAGCTCTTAGCTACTTGTCATAGCAATACTTAAACCTTGTGTGTGCTGGAGACAATCCCACGAATTAGGTATTAAAAACTCCAGCTTGCAACGGACCACAGGTAATTATATTTTAAGTCCTCGACTAATGTTCCTATGCTTTTTTGTGAAAAGAAGATTCCAGGTTTTAAATTGTTTTGTATCAAAAACACATGTGCCGAATCGCACTTATCAGATCGATTTAATTTGCTAACAAATGTGGGACGAATTGAATTTATCCATAGGTACGTTTACAATCGGATTTGAAGGTTTTATCTATGATTATGTAACTAAAAACCATTTGTTTTGAACAATTTTCAAATTTATCAATTTTCATTTTTTTTCATATAAATTCTATAGGATAATGATAGTTACGTCACATCAATCTTTAATGTGCAATAGGATAGGAGGGTTGACACAGAATCCACAGTCACCATTTTGTTGCTAATTGATGCGTAAAAAATACCTACGAGTAAAGTAAATAAATACCTTTTGTAGTTACTTTTACTTAATGCTGTGTTTCTTTTTAAATAACGAATAATGATGCAGTATTGCAGTTGCCTAAAGTTAGAATACTCTTAGTATAGTTTCTATAATCAGTAAATATTGGAAAACGTACTCTGAAATATTGATAGTGATTAGTGAACTTAAATGGCCAATGAGGAATTTTGAATCAGTGTTTTATCATTGGATATACAATCGTATGCCTGTTATAGGTTAAAAATTATATACCTATTTTAATTATCTAACACGCCTTGCAGGAACACTTGTGCCTGGGATATTGATAGGGAGCAGCCAATAGAGAATTTTAAATGTGTTTTATTTTAAAGAAATGTATATAATATATTCGTTCGGTATTTCCATTGGCTGATGCCTTTACCGAAACCAACATTTCACTTTACTAGTAGGTATATTGCCAATACCTATTCATTGTTTAGCAAAAATTGTGAACCGGTCATGTAATTTGATGTCGTCCGTACTCTTTGTCACATCTCACATGTATCCTATCCCCACGTTCCTCTCTGCGATTACAAAAAGCAAATTCATTTTCCCTATTTTCTAGATGTGCATTTCCTTTTTTTTTTCGATCGCATGTTTCGAATCGGCTCATACTGGTTCGGGCTAAGGCTAATGCTAAACAACGTTTTGCAGCAATACGGGTGCAGTCTTACACACTTATACCACAGATTTAAATATTTAAATCTGTGCTTATAAGATGTGTTTTTAATACCTATAGAGATTGGGAATTTCCGTATCTTACTTCGCACGATTCTATTCGTAAATAACGCTTTAAATATGTTAATTAATGTTTATTGGGACTACGAAAACACATGCCAGACACCAAAACTTGCATTATTACAATACACGCTCAAACCGAGTTCTGTAGACTGTCGACAAAGTCGCGTTTATAATAATATACCTAATATTTAATCCGAGATTTAATCTTTGATGGTCTTTAAAAATCTCCAAAAGATTTCTATTCACCAAGAGACTTTTAAGACCTTTAAACGTGAAACTATGAAGAGGTCTCTTAAGAGTTCTTAAGAGTCGCCTACAATCTCGAAAAGTCCCCAGGGCCTTTATTGTTTTTACCAGTTTTATAAAGTTCAAGGATCTTTAAGAGCCGACTCGCTGAATATTTCGTATAGTGCGTTCTCTCGTGTAGACACGTGTAGGTATAGGTACCGCTCAAAACTGACGGCATATTGCTTAAAGTTACTTTGTCGCATAGGTATCATTCTGCATATGATATGATGATATGATAACGTGAGTCGAGCAACCTCTACTACTATATTACCAAATGCAACCGTGTGCGTCATATTGGAGAACCAAAATTTGTGACGACTAAAAATGGATAATCATTTGTGTCAATGACGATTCTGCAGGTATATACAGGGTGACAATTTGAAAACTTACCACCCCTCATATATCTTAGTAAATAAACGAGATATTTAAAAAAATCAAAATCCGTTTCGGTAATTCGGAGGGGGAATCACAATGACATAGTTGGCAACGCACCCCCTCCAACCCCCTGCGCCCCAGCCACACCAACTTTTAAATCTTAAATAGTGACCCCCCATGTGTGATACGTCGTTGGAAAGCTCTGAAAAAATGCTTTCCAACCATACCAAATAGCATTACATTTAGGTTAGTAATGATCGTGCAAATCAAAAAATAAACATGGAAAATCGTATTTAACTTGAACTTCCAAAGCCGACTTGACAGCAACTCATTTTTGATCGCCAGTTATAATCTATTCTCAAACTCTTGTCGAACCTTTTCAAATGTTGGTTTTACAATATTTCGACATTCTTGAATTATTCTCTGTCTTAGTTCGTCTATGTTCGCCGGTTGCGTTTTAAATACGACAGATTTCAAATGTATCATATTAGTTTATTTTTTGATTTGCACGATAATTACTAACCTAAATGTAATGCTATAATGGTATGGTTGGAAAGCATTTTTTCAGAGCTTTCCAAAGACGTATCACACATGGGGGGTCACTATTTAAGATTTAAAAGTTGGGGTGGCTGGGGCGCAGGGGGTTGGAGGGGGTGCGTCGCCAACTAGTTCATTGTGATTCCCCCTCCAAATTACCGAAACGGATTTTGATTTTTTTAAATATCTCGTTTATTTACTAAGATATGGGGGGGTGGTAAGTTTTCAAATTGTCACCCTGTATACCTATATCAATTTTGTTAACAAAAAGGTCAAACTTGTTGGGCAGGGTAAAAAATCGACAGATTACTATGCTGGTCATTATTTAGTAATACCTAGGTATGTTTATCTGCTGCATTTAATGTAGTATTGTTTGTTGTTATATTTATCTGCTGCCCTTCGCCCATTAAATCTCAGCTTTGCTCGCTTATGCTGAGATATTATATTATATATAATTTTCAACTGAGTTATGTAATATGACGTCTCGTTTTGGTGTTATCGTATAGTAGGTCTAATAAATTGTTGCAGGATCAAAGTACATTGTCGTTTTGTGATTTCAAAAATTAGTGAACGGCTGAGATTTGTGCAGCTCAGCACTAATGATTTTGTAAAAAAGTTCCGAAAACGAAAATCTGAGCCATGACTGCCATAAGATGGAGATTGCTCATTACCGCTTGTGTTATAGCAATAGCCGCCTTTCTAATAGTAAAGTCTAACAAAAATAACGTTTGCACAACGTTTGAGGACTATTACTCGGATAGAGATAAAAATCCAAACTGCTACTATAATCCTGATCACGAATTAGAAGTTGTAAGTATTAATGCAACATGACCTAATACTGAGAGTGTTTTCCATACTCACCCACTGTAATATGCTTTCAGCCTGATATCGCAAGACGACATGGATATCCAATAGAAATCTATAACGTAACAACATCCGACGGTTATATACTAACGGTATTTCGTATTCCTCACGGACGATTGAGTAACAAAACTTCCAAAAAACCACTCTTTTTGCAACATGGCATAACATTAAATGCGGGTTCTTTTCTAATAATCGGAAAAAAATCCCTAGGTCTGTGTCTGTAATACATAAACATTATTTCTGTACCTACTAATGCTTGTAGGTTTTATGCTAGCCGATGCAGGGTACGATGTTTGGTTAGGGAATTTTAGAGGATCTAGATACTCAAACAATCATACCCACTTAGACCACCGAAGTGAGTCTTACTGGAATTTTAGTTTTCATGAAAATGGAGTGTTCGACTTAGACGCGCAAATAAACCTCATCAGCACAGTCACTAGGCGAAAAATTATTTATGTTGGATTTTCAATGGGCACTACGGCCGCCTACATTTACTTTAGCACCTATCCGGATCAAGATAAGCTGAAATTCTTCGTGGGATTAGCTCCCGTAACATATGTAGAAGATGTATGGGTGATGAAAGTTCTTTTGAGACCTTGGACATTAGTTGCCGTAAGTGCAGTTAAATTGAAAAAGCAAAATCATACTACCTATATCTGCTCCACAGGGTTTCGTGCAGCGTCTCACCCATGGTAGGATGTACCCGAGACCTTTCATGCCATTTTACTTATACAAACTGATCTGTTTTCCGTATCCATTTCAAATCAAGATGTGTCAAATGATTGATATGCTCATCATGGGGTTGAATTACGAGGAAAATGATCCCGTAAGAGTGATACCGCTATGATTTCTGTTCTACGGTAGTATTTTAGGAAACGTTACCTGTCTCTTTGCTATACAACTCTGATGCGGTTAGTGTAAACACTTTCTGGCATTTTTACCAACTAGTCCATGCCAATAAATTTCAATACTTCGACTATGGAGAGTCGGGCAATCTTGAAAAGTATAATAGGTCCACACCCCCATTGTATGATCTGTCGAAGGTAAATGTCGAAAATCACTTATTTTACGCGGAGAATGACAAACTGGCACCGGTTAAGGTAGGTACATGCAACGTTCTTTTGCCCTGGATAATGATACACTTTTTTTCCAGAATGTCAAAAGACTTTTCGGTGATTTACCGAAAACCCATATCCATAAGTTCTATCAGGTGAAAGACGAGCGTTTCAATCACATAGATTTCGTTTCTGGGAAAAATGCGGATCGCCTCGTGTACCGACCTGTAATAAATTTGCTGAACGCTATCAAAGAGGCAGAAAATCCGTAACAGTGCTGCATTTAGAAGGTGGAGGTAGGTACTAACATGTAGCGTATTATGTTGGAAATTTTTCAGCAGAATATGATTTAGTGGTGACAATTGGTACCTAGTAAGTAGATAAAGGAAGTGCGTCAGCAGCCATCCCAGGCATTCAATACACAACCCAAGTTTGGAAACACTAACCATCGGTGTCGATGGGTCAAATATATACGCACGCATGTGTATAGTGTTATGACGTCGGTCTCATGGGCAAAAGTTGTAGTTATAACCAAAATATGAAATTTGTAGAAATTGTATACAATTTGTATTAATAATGTAATGTAAGTAATGTATATTTTAGTCGTAATATCACATTAAATGCCTGCGACACGTCCAACTACAGCAAAAATAAGCAGTTTACAATAAAAAAAAAGTACAAAGTACAAACAGACAGAGAAATTCATATAAAACTAACTAACAATATTAAAAATAAAAATAAGTCAAGTTAAAATCACAAATTAAAAACAATAAGTGTACTGAGGTATTTCTCGATGGAGTAAAAGCAATATAGGTACGTTAAAAAATGACCGAAAGAATATCTTAACTTCCATGGTGTCGCAGTGAATATGTTATGTATGTATTTATTTATACAGGGTGACACTTTTAAAACTTTCAATGAGCGATATCGTTTTTTATATTAGAGGTATCACAAAATATGGCCAAAACCGTTTCGGTAGAATCAAGGGGGAAGCAAAATGGTCGTATAAAGAAGGAACCAACTTCAACCTCGTACCCCCCGCCACCCCCATGCCTAAATTTTGAATTGTGACATATCACTTGTGATACATCATTGGAAAAGCTCTTAAAAAATGCTTTTCAGAAATACCATACACTGGTGCATTTAAACTGCCCATTCACAATTTATGTAATAAAAATGAGTAATTTGAGTATTTGATGAATTTGTCAGTTTGAAATAAAAAAAAATTTCTTAGATCTAGTGATGCTTCGGAAAAACATTGACAGCAATTTTTAGTAAATAATAATTTTCTATTGCTTTATTTGTTGATCGGTTATTATTATTTTAGTCTCGTTTTTAGTATTTCTTGGCAAGAAAATTACAAATTTTGAATTTAACTAAAGATTTCATAATGGTGTACACGTTAGCCGAAAGAGTTGAAATTATTTTCATCTATGGTTCTGAAGCGCGATCTGCATTTAGAACAGCAGCTGTTTTTAATGCCCGACACCCAGAACGACGTGTCAGTCACACTTATGTTGCTTATGTTAGTGACTAAATTTGAAGAAACTGGGTCAGTGGAAAATAAGAAAAGAGACGGACCAAGAATAATGGATGAAGCTACTCAGATTGAAGTTTTAGGTCATTTTGGTGCAAACCCAACATCATCTATTCGAAAAGCAGCGACTATGACCGGACTTTCGCGAGAAACTGTACGACGAACTCTTAAGGTGCACAAATTCTACCCTTATAAGATGCAGATTGTACAGGAACTAACCGAAGACGACTCCGATCGAAGAATCCAATTTTGTGAAATAATGACCGAGAATATTCAAAATAATCCGGAACTGGTGAAAAACATTTGTTTTAGTGATGAATGTACATTCTTTTTAAATGGAAATGTGAACAAACATAACTGCCGGTATTGGGACGATAAAAATCCTCATCTTTTTCGCGAGGGGCATACTCAACGGCCCCAAAAAATTAACGTCTGGGCAGGTATCTTAGGTGATAGCATTATTGGTCCTCTGTTTATCGAAGGAAATTTAACTGGAGATACTTACCTAAACATGCTACAAAATACCGTCGAGCCTTTCATCACTCATGAAATAGAGAATCAAATAAATCCAATTGACGGAAACATGAATTTGATTGAAGAGATTTCATACATTTTCAACAAGATGGGGCTCCTCCTCATTATTCTGGCTGTTCGTGAATTTTTAGATGAGAAATTTCCGGGACAGTGGATAGGACGAAGAGGTCCTATAGAACAAAACGGTGAACATTTTATTAAATAAAAGTTGTTTATTTGCGGAGTTCAAATTTTAGTGTAATAAATTGTGAATGGGCAGTTTAAATGTACCAGTGTATGGTATTTCTGAAAAGCATTTTTTAAGAGCTTTCCAATGATGTATCACAAGTGATACGTCACAATTCAAAATTTAGGCATGGGGGTGGCGGGGGGTACGAGGTTGAAGTTGGTTCCTTCTTTATACGACCATTTTGCTTCCCCCTCGATTCTACCGAAACGGTTTTGGCCATTTTGTGATACCTCTAATATAAAAAACGATATCGCCCATTGAAAGTTTTAAAAGTGTCACCCTGTATATTATCCCTCTCTTGGATTTTTGCATGTAGCAGATTTCGCCACCGAACCAGCGAATTTTAAATAAGCAAACAAACTCTAGCAATAAATGCTCCTACGGTTGTTACATCTATGGGGTGTAATTTCACCCTAATATTCTTTTATTGTGGGTGATTTAATTTAGGCTCGATCAAACAAAAAACTAACCATTTACAGATGAAACAAATTTATTCGACATAAATCTATCAAATAAGCTGAAAGAAAAATAGGCACTCAGGGACAGAAAAACAAATACTACGCAACAATTGCAATCGATAGAACAAATTAATTAAATAGGTTAGGAAACGAAGATCAAAAAATCCCTCAATTCGGAAATAAATAGTGCTCTTTTAAGTTGTAGGATTGACCCTTAGAAATACCATAGCAAAAGCAAAATTTTGCAACGAACCTAAGAATTGGGTGCCAGAAACATTGTCCTCGTTTATGGAAATCTTGTTGTCGAAAGAAAGGGCCAAAAGGGAGGATAGAACAAAGATCAATAGCCATTTCTCATTCACTTACTGCTGCCAGTCGTTCTCGCATCACCCATTCAATTCACCGAAGATTTGGGTCACCTTTCAAATTTGGGATTTTCTGGAACATATGATGTCACCCAACTGAAAATATCAATACTCAATCATCCTGTGCAGGCTATTCCAAATTCACAAAATACGTATATATGACCAACTACAACACCTCGAAGGTTGATGAGTACAATACAGTCCACAGTCTAATCTTTTAACATGTAATAAAATTGAACAAATAATTGAAATACAAGGTGATTATTTAAACAAAATTAACAACTAATAATTCTGATACAAAACAAAATTGACCTCGAATTCAACTAATATGCTAGAATCTTGTGTCCAATCTGAAATTACAATCAACTTTTAACGTTCAAAATAATGGAAAGGCACATACAGGGTGTTACCATCGTTATTGCAGATGCAGAAGCCAAATAAAACGTCCGCATGGCGTAGTTTACCCAACAATGTTTGAAAATTTCTACTTTTAAGCCGAAAAATTTTCGGGTTTTGATGACTCATTCTTTTGCCTTCATTCTCATAACCAAAAGGGTATCTTTTTGCGAGTGCACATCTCAAAAATCATCAGATTAAAAAAAATGGTATCAAGTTGAAAGTTGGGATAGATAAAAAGGTAAAAGAGTCCTTGTGTGTGGACCACTTGGGAATCAATCTGACCCCTAAGGACCCGCTTTGCTTCTTCTCGGTTAGGAGGATGATGCGCGCTCGAGGAAAAGCACGTGTGATTAAACAGTGCCATTTTCAGAGTGAGGAAAGTAACTGTATATGAAACGAAAAATGTGCTAAACTCAGGCTCTTGTAGAGATATTGACGTGGTATCAGTATATACATCAGTAAATAAGCAAGATGGATATATCGATGCATAATCCCCAAAAAGTCCTTGTGGATTATAGTGAACAAAAACTTAATCCACTCAATTTCCTTAACTGCTGCCCTACCCGATTCTGTATAATTCATTCACCAATTACGTGTAATATCGTTGATAAGCGTAATTGAGATCATTAAATTGAAATCGGCGAACAATGTTTTCAATATTATGTGATGATTGAATCACAATTGATTTATACGCTGGTTGCGCTTTATAAAAAGAAACTCCATTCTGTTTTTTATTATTATTATTTTTGGGAAAAGGTGGGTAGGTAAGGCTTTATTTAAATACCAATAACCTTCAAATAAATTAGACAATATTTGATTAAAGTGCAGTGATCCCCAAAGTGACATCAGGGTCGATAGTACTTAACTCAATATTTTAAAAAATGCATTCAATGATTTAACCAATCATAAATAGGAAGTTGCAAGTATACGTACTTGATAGAGTAATCTAATTTGATACATTAAAGAATTGATTTTCATTATCGCTTTAGTCACTGAAATTAATTTTAAACGATTCTTTGCATTTAATTTATTATACAGTGCTTTAGGCCCCACCCAACAAAATGTTATCTTAACAAGGGCAGATACAGTGGTTTTTCCTTGATTTTATCTACAATCACTTGACGTTACAGAAAAGGGATGTGCATGTTCAAAAGCCAAAATTCGACCACGTTCACGTCAGCATCCTTTAAGTGATCTAAGTTGTATCCCCCACATCGAACATTGTACAGATTTCTGTTCAAATTCAAAATATTTTAGATTGCAAATGGTACATAGTGGTCATGCATGCCTTTTCATCTTCAAGACGGGGAGCAAAAGCTCTTTCAGTTCGAACCTCAGCCGCTGGTTTGGAATATTTTATTGGCAATTTAGGGAAAGTAATATGGATTAAAAGCGGTTGAAACTCCTACAAGAGCAAATTGGCCTTAAATGTGTTGCCAAAGGATATTCTGTTAATTTTATTGAAAAAGGTCAACTGTTACTCTCCAATCACTGGGGCAAACTAAAAGCAACAAAAATGAACATAATTCAAACACAATCCAGCACCTTTTATGTCCCCTTTGACTCCACCTGTTTCCAAAGAACGAGTTTCAATTGATATGGGCGATACTTTAAGTATTTGTTTAATTTTTGTTGTATAATTTGAGACTTAAATTGCAGGTTACGTTTGTTGCGAACCAAACTAGTCGCACACTTGCAGGTGACCCCGGCGGAAATTACATTTGTTCGACAAGGATCTTCTGCAGGTAAATTAAAGATGCTCAGTATACGGATATTAGACCGTTATCTAATACAAACCGTTATAAAACATACTGGTATTTTTACGTAAAAAATACTAAACCCGAGTTCTAGACAAATTCTCCCATTCATAATTTGGAAGTTGTTAAATAATTTATATGAGATCAACTGAAGAATGCACTGCTGAAGGCACTTCAATCAATCCCATTAAGGAGCGTAACGACGTACTCTTAATAAAATTCGCAACATTCGCCTTGTGTTAAATATTAACAACGTGGAAAGATGCGCAAAATATCCAGACGAAATCCCACTCAGCGAATACGTCAAACTCGTTTTACCAAATTCGGAAGAACCACTTGTAAATCGGTGTTACTGCCTTTGTTCTCTATTAGAAGGAGTTTGGGGAACTGGCCTCCTTGTACAATTTCTACGTCCGTTAAATATAAAAAAACTTACCTTTTTTTCGTAAACGAGTTCTTGCAAATTTTCAAATTAGACGCGCAAAGATATCCAATACGTGGGTGAATAATTGCGCCGGAACGTATCTTACACTGTAATTTAAATTATTAATCACTAAAATTTTGAAATACTGCACAATTTTGAGACGTCAAAATTTGGACATTTGTAATTTAGTAATAAAATTCTAGTTAGTGTATTTTCCGCAGCTCACAATACACGGCATTTCGAAGGTGAGTATAGCTGTCGGTTTTTTCTGAAAGCAAAAATGTCCTAATGTTGCGGTTTTCAATAGATTTGGTTTGTAGCTCGAAATTATCTACTTAGTTACGCAGACATTAATTTTTCATATACGACACTGCAATGTTTATAGTTACATACCTGTACCACATACTGTCTGTGCCTGTACAAAAGACCAATTTACTTGTTATCACATAATTTCCACCATTACGGTTGCTATATACGGCTAAAAATAAAGACCTCTAGGTTTTTATGTCATGCTCACCCTCAAAGTTTCATCGAAATTTGAAACTACCCTTAATCAAATTTCGAAACCGTCACATGGGGTTGAATCTCGAGGCTGACCCGGAAGAGACTACTCTTTCTGAGGAGAAGGCACCCCCATATGGTAAATATGTGTTCATTGGTAATTTTGGTAGTTAATCTTTATACCAAAAACAATATTTTTAAATTTTGAATTCACATAAAAGTACGGTTTTGATTAGAAGTAATGTCTCTCGATTACCTACCTCAAGTGTAGCACATAATGAACGTACCAGATCTTCTGTGAGTTCTGAGCTTGTTTTCCAAATGAGGAAAGTCCCTAAGAATGAAATTGAACTAGATCACGGAGGAACTAACATGTTAGTACTGTTTCTACATCTACAATTGAGGTATCTGAGAGAGAACATTACTTCTGACTACGACTCTATATTCAGGAACAATATGAACTCAACTTTAGGCCGGAGACAACGTCTAACCAACCAGATAGGTGTTTGGTAGTTCTGAATACTCTCCAATAGAGCCTTTCCCGGTGCATCCGTTGGAAGTTTTAAGGAACGAGAGTGGTTTCTAATTTATTCATAACGGTTCAGTGGCGAATTATCAATGATGCACAATATTCTATAGCCTATAGGAGCTCAGAGAGGTGGAGAAGCCCTAAATGTACTTTCCCTACATTAATAGCCGTTTGAACTAAAAAATGTAATATAATTTTTCTTAATTGTAGCTCAAAATCTATGGGAACCCTTGCGATGATCCTAGCTTTAAACTACCATGGAGAAAATACCAACCTCTCCTCCTCTTCATTACATTCATATGAATATCTACTGATTTGTGCTGTTTTTTTTTTTTGAAAACGTAACGTGATTTATTTATTTACAATTAATTAACAATAATGCATTATATTTTTTGAATGCTCTTAAATTAAGCTTTCCAGAAATATGGGGGAGACTGTGGCTGAAAGTAACAGATTTTAAATTATTACCAATAACTCCAAAAATACTAAGAAATGCAGTTCCCGTAATCCACAACCGCGCATAATGTGTACTCCCGTTACTTTCAGCTCCAGCTCCCTTAACATATGCCCCGTGTGGCCCTCGAAACCCAAAATCTTCCTTAAGTCATGACCTCTGTCACTGTACACCAAATTTGAGCTTCATATATTATATGCGTTCTAAATAATAATTTGTACACAATCATCAGCTTCTTAAATTGACATCTATTTCATATTTGTATACTTAGGCATCGTAACAATAATGAAACGTTTATTGGTGTTAGACGAATGTGTGGCTCAGTTCGACTACGGTTCTAAAGTCCCTGGTCTGAATCCGGCCTCGGACATGTATATCTGTAAGTTTATAGCGGGTTGGATTGGTAAAGTAACCTTGGTTGAAACTCCGCCCTCTTAAAAAAAGGTCAAATAAAATAAAATAAATAAATTCAAGCATAATAGGAAATTAACGAAAATTTAGGATCAATTTACCAATTACGGCGTATTCGCTTTACACTGACGCGTCTTTTAATTATTGGCGATTAACATCTACGGAGTATGACTTCGATTCATTTATTGTAATGCGATCTTTGTCAATAATTCTTATTAATTTTGACGTTACGATACAATACTGACATTAACTAGTATCTTGATCATACAAGCAAAAGTCTTGATGAGAAATTTGCACTATCGCTAAGTAGTTAACAGAGTTAGCGTACTGGTACCATAGGACCAAAAGTTGGAATTAAAACATGCACTTTGGTCCCTTAATTGTCTATGAAAAATTGGGCACTCGTGCTTTTGTTTTTTGATAGCAACTCTTTGTAATATCACTATACTACTAAAATAATTAGCAGGATGCTATTTCTCTAATAAAATAATTGTTAACTCTCAGAGAGTAGATATGTGTGTAGTCTATATTATTATCTAAGTACATTCAAAAGTTTAACTAAGAGCTTAACAATCACGCCTCTCAGAAACCCACTTCGTTTTGATCAAAAGATGAATGCAGCCAATGAGAAATTTCTTAGATTTGTTACATATATAGAAACTATATAGAGAATCTATCCAAATTCGCCATTGTTTCCATTGCATAGCATTCGTATATTACTGGTTGTCTGCATGGGCAACATTTGACATGGTATAGGGAGGGATACAGTCAATTCGCTTTTTAGAAACGATTGGTCAATGAGAAAATAATCGTTCATTATTATACGTCTTTAGTGTATAATTTGTGGCTAATGTTAAAAGTGTGTCCACTATCCCGTCTGTAACGATTTCTCAGATTCTTTTCATATAATATATGCGTTGAATGGTTCTTTTTTGCATCTCATAAGATAAAATTTGAGAAAAAACCTTTGTTATTAGAAAGTAGCGTGAACATTGTGAGCAGTTACTTATTAACAATGTGGCAAAGTCTGAACATTCGGTCGGCCGGCTGTACATCCGTCCGTACGACCGTTCGCATAAATATAAAAAACGCTTTGACACATACAGGGTGATTCCTATAGTACCTGCCACCGTTTGGGAGCGTGTAGGTGGTGCGTAGGGGAGTATTTTGATATAGGACACTTGGGGTCGGAAATCTAAAATAAGGGTGCCAGAGCCAAATTTACCTTCTGGAATTTCGCGCCTGTAGGTAGGCAACCCAACCGGCCGGCGGTGCACACGGAGCGATCTCAGGCGGCGATGTGTGGCTGACACTTGATCAGAATTTTGTTTAAACCCACGAAATCCCGTCTGCAACGACGCGTATCAAGTGAATAAACACTATGGCAATAGTATAATAATAGTTGGCTAGATGTAGGAAGTGCATTGAGAACAACGGTGGCCACGTTGAACACTTGTAAACGTTATTGCTTTTGACTGTCGTTTTCCCTCCTTCCCTCCCATGTCGCTTCCTCGCGCTAACTCGCTCTGCATCGCTCCGCGCGAAACGTCGGTCGGTTGGGTTGCCTACATACAGGCGTGAAATTCCAGAAGATAAATTTGGTTCTGGCGCCTTTATTTTAGATTTCCGACCCCAAGTGTCCTATATCAAAATACTCCCCTAGGCACCCCCTATACGCTCCCAAACGGTGGCAGGTACTATAGGAATCACCCTGTATACCTCGCTCAAATTTGGTGAATAATATCATTTTGATTCAAATTTGGCGATAAGAAACAACAACTGCAATTGTCTTATCTTAATAGTTAATAGAAACTCCACATTGGTTAAATATTGCAATCTCACTGCAAAAAGTCTTTGAATATAAAATTAATTTTATATTCAAAGAAAAAGTAGCGTGTCGAAACTGATTAGATTAAAATAAGGATACGCGCGACATCTGTGCGGTACTTAACGAACTGCATGCCTTATAAACAACGTAATTATTCAAACGAAAGTGTCAGTGCAAGGAGATCAGATAGGAAACGGTACTTTTGCTAGACAATATGTTTGCAATTCGTAATACGCTTCATTTTTGCAATATTTCGCCTATTCGTCACCTATCAACAATTCCATTTTCTAGTGACTTCATTTTTCGACAGGTCATTTGGTTCCAACTGTAAGGTCTGTACGTTTTAATTTAATTTAATTGCAGTTATTCGACGCGACGAGCAGCACGTACACTTATTTACTTGCGGATACGACGACGCGGGAAGCCGTCCTTATCGATCCGGTGTTTGAACATGCCGGGCGGGACGCCCAACTTTGTAAGGATTTAAATTTAAACCTGAAATATGCAAGTAAGTTTCATTTAATGCCCGTATTATAAGCTCATTTTAACACGATTTCGCCAGGCTCAATAAAATTTGTAATAAATGGCTACTTGACCTTAACCCATTGGTGATACTGATAAGTGGTTTATTCGTTGATATCCATAAAGAAAATTTTATTTCTTTCGCTTTTCATTTCTTATTAGTAATTATCTAAATCAACTGCACGAATCGGAAAGGAAAACGGTCATTAAATAATAGAGCAGTAATACAAGTACAAGCTGACAGTGTCTCGAATTTTGTTCAGCTCGGTAAATGCATTTTTGAAAAATTCGTATATGGGAAATTTAAACGTCACGACTAGCACTTTTTTAAGAAGCTTTTTAGATTTTCTATTCTACTTCTCAATCAGGCAGGAGTAACGGCTCCATTCTCTTCCTGTGAATTCGATTTGTACTATGACGTTATAAGTGGCGCACTGGGGATATTTGGCCCACAAGAAAAGCCAATTGAAGAAGACATTCATCAAACACCTCGAAATTGGAATAAAATTAGAAATGAAAAATTTGGACCTTAGTCAGCGGATGTTTCGGTGGTGAATTTTACTGAAGAGATCTTAGTTGGTCTTTACTATTTCCAATTTTCCTCATCCTCATTTGTTGTAGGTAGTAGGTAGTTATTTTGGTTGCACAAAATTAAGCGTCTTTCAGGAGACTTTTATGTAAAAGTAAACAGGAAATTCCTATAGGAAATCCATATGTGTACTTCTACATTGAATATCACTGTATACAGGGTGGTGACTTGCGGAAAATTGGAAAAATAAATCCCGCATCTTTTTCAATAATCTGTGATGCCATGTAATTTTATAATACAAAACCTACACCAATATCCGTCATGCCATGGAATGTCTGCTATAAAACAAATCAAATTCTATCAAAAAGTATTATATTTGGAACTCGATTTGGAACAGCGAATTCAACATAAAGAGAGACCTAATTACTAAAAACGGTTTCCTTTATATAACAATTTACAATAAATGTTCGAATAAGTCACCATTAAGTGCAAGACAGTAGTCGATCATAAAATCCATTTCGAACTGCTGCTAATTGATAACTGGATATCTTTTTGTTTTAGAAAATTCCATGGCATCGTAGATTATTGAAAAAGATGCGGGTTTTATTTTTCCAATTTTCCGTCTTTATTATGCAAAAAATTGAAACATTAGACGTCAAAAATTTTTTTTCTTCAAAAAACCGTAATACATTTTTGCTCTAAAATAATTTGGGGAGCCGATAATCGCATGTTATGAATTTTACATTGAAATCCCTATGATGCGTTACGCAAGTCACCGCCCTGTATAGGAAAGACAGCATTCGGACAGGTGAATGCCAATAAAAAATGGATCCAGCAGTGCATTAGTTAGATATCTAAATCAACCATGCGAAGTCCGAGGGGTTGTTTTTATATTTCTGGACTAAGCTGTTTTGAATCTTGATGCAATTTTCCATTATGCTGTTTTTTTTATCACATATACCATGGTGTGGAGATTTACAAAACAATTGCAGCATTATTAATATTATTATCTGTCAGTTTCTGTCGTCGAACGTCGTATTTGTATCTAAATGAATAAAATCGAATACCGGGCTGTTATAAAATTCCTTAAAAAATAAGGAAAACCTCCAAAAATAATTCTTGAGGTAACGTTGGTAGTATACGGAGATGATTGTCCTTCTAAGCCAACCATTTGCGAGTGGTCAAAATTCTTTAAACATGGTCGAGAATCACTGGATGATGATCCCCGTCTAGGGCGCCTTGTTGACGTGATTACTTCAGTTGTTGAAAAAACCAAGCGTTTGGTACTGGAGGATGCAAAACTAAAGAAGAGACAATTAGCTACTTCACTAGGAGTTTCTGAAACCACGGTGTTCAGAATTTTACATGGGTGCCTAGGGATGACGAAGCTTAGTGCATGATTTAATTCAATCGACTTGTCACTGGAGATGGAACCTGGGTTCATTATTATGATCCATCCCTCCCAAGTAGTAAATTAAAATAATGGCAACGCCATGCAGGTACATTTGTATCATTAAACGGTTTCACGAATGTCATTAATAACAATGGTGTCGCCGCGAAGGCAACCGGCGAAAGAACCGACGAGAATGCAAAAACTTGAAGCTCCTTGAGCTCAAGATTTTGGGGTACCTACTACTTTAATGAATCATAGTTTTCCAATTAATTTTGATTTCGTCCCGATTTACCATGGTTATACCTGGGGAGGAACAGCTAATGGGTAGAGCACACTGGTCATAATTTCGATCAAGCTAACCATATACATTCCATATGGACCTGTGCTATTAAACACAGGTTGATACCTCCGGCCAAAAAATGGTAGTTCAAATTGAAACAGGAATTAAAAATCGTGTGAGTGGGGTGAGCAGTAGGAATCGGGCAAATGGAGTGGCATTTAGAAAAATGTAAATATCGGTCTGTTCCTATCGCTCCCTCAAGATAGTTAAATGATTTTATAACTGCTTTTTTGGTAACACTGACTCGGAAAACGATTGAAAAAGGAATGGAAAGCATCATTAAATGCATCATTCATTTAAAATTTCCATGAATTAGGTAGGCTGCATTCAGTGATTGTCAAAAACTTCATCGTATACAATAGTTGTGACCTTTGCGTCACTGGTTTGTGAGCAAATTTCGAACGAGTTCTTTGTTAGAGGGAATGGTGACAATTTTAAATAGGCAGTTGGAAATTGGTCCACAATCAAGTGATAAAAATCATATTTCTTTGGTTAAAACGACCATATGAATCTTTATCTTTCCAGCCTTTGTTAAGAGACTTGTATAAAATACATCAACGATATTTTTTTACCCAAAATCGTCCTGAAACCTCCATTTTCATGTCTACTTTCTGTCAAGAAATTTTAATTTAGAGGCAGACTACTTTACTTCACTGACTTCACTTTACTGATTGCACCGTCAATTTACCGGCCGCATTTGTGACAATTCCAAATGTCTATAATGACTCCTGTCATCACTGACAGATTTGCATTAATCAAAAGTTCTATATAAAAATTGAAATTTTATATTAAAATACGATTACGGATAAAATTTATTGAACGCCAACATTATTTTCCAAAAATTGCGCAAGTGTAAAAACAAGTGTGTAAGTTACGCTTTTTTGCTTCTTTTAAGCATCTTGGGCGTTTTTTTGACATGCGCATTATCGCACTTCAATATTTCCTCGCCAGTAAGTAATGTATCATTTTCTTGACTTTTATGCAAATAACTATTACGAAATATTTCCACATCAGAAAAATCACTTTATGTAATTAAATTTTACTTGTTATCAAGAATGTTTAAGAGTGATAATAAACTCACGAATCAGGCTGGGTTATTTACTAACTTTCTGTAATTAATGTCGCAAACGACTAACATAAAATATTTTACTACCCCGAAAAGGTCGAATAATTTTGCGTATAATATAAAGTGCTTTACGTTAGCTACAATTAAATTAGTACTTTGTGCCGTATTTTTTCTCGTCTTTCGTCATTGTGCTAATGCTTTCGTACAGTTAATGAAAGATGCATACCATAAGCTCAAAACAAGTATTATAATGGTCATATGCCATTGTGTGCTGTTTGGCTGTCAAGATTTTTATATCTATTTCGATTTATTTTTTGCACAACTTCCGTGGCAAAGTTTATTTTTCCTATCTTGACAATTTAAAATTTATAAACACCGTGCGTATGTTGGCCATAAATAATAGTGGCATGCACTAAAGTCTAGTTTATAACCTGTACTTGCTTTTAAGGGGTGCCTATGCCATTTACTCGCACACGAGGCTGTAAATTGATGGTGGCGTTTTAATAACGAGCATACTATAAAATAATTCCAATATAAAGCACATTCTTATTGCACATGATTAGTTCTAAGCTCTAAGAGGAGGGCACATGTTTACGATTAAACTGCACCCATTCATATTTTTGAGCTTTTCAACGCGGCGGTCCGCAATTCTCGAGTTTTTATTCAACTTTCACGCCAACACTACAAATAAACCCATTTTATTATTATACTAAATTAATAAAGCCTGTAACTAACAACATTTTTAGATTCTTCGAGGCAGCTTCGTTCATTTTCGCAGAAAAATTATTCTGCGTAATGCAAATCGTCTTTGAACATTTTTTTTAAATAACCCATTTTTGAGTGGACAATGTTCACCTCATCTGCCTCAGTAGTTCTTTTCGTAGGGTATTGCGCAGTATGCTATCCTTTTTATTATATTTTAATGAATTCATTTGCAATTCTGGCTAAAATATAGTTACGAGAGCTGACTGAATAAATTTGCACTATTCAATCGAGTTATTACCTAGGCGAAATCAATGAATCGGCAATAATTTCGAAGTCCGGCGAGTTTAACCCGCGTCAAGTATTAATAATTAGGTGTTTATCAACCAAAGTGGATCGAAAGTTTTTTGCCGCATGCAAGAGGGTAACTTGGTAATTGAATTTCCTGCTTTGCATTTAAATTTCGGTTTTGAATGGAATAATGTATAAAAATTCGAGGCATTGTTTTGAAAATAATTGAAAGCTACAAAGCTGCAGAATGTTAATAAATTGCGTCGCTTCGTTAATCAATAGTGCGTAATTATATAAATTTTGTTGGGGGAATTTAGGGATCGGCTTTAGAAATCTAAATAAATTGAATATTGGAAAATAACCGTAACTTGCAAATTTAAACCTCTGCAGTTTGCATTTTAATTTGCTAATCTTACTTATATAGGGTCTTTCATTCTACTTATGCAAATCTCTTTATAATCAGATGAATCTGTATATCATTAAGTTGATGTTTTTAAATTTGATTTTGTAAAATGTAAAACTGAGTTCCCATTTTGAAGCGCAGTTATATTATGTTAGGTGATCCATGAAAAAGGATTATACGCTTTGGAGTGGCGTTAGAAATACTGCATTTGCTCGACAAGCAGGCCTCATACCATTATACTTCTATTAATTAGCAAAATTATAATATGCAATACCGGGCTAACCGTATTAATAATTCAATATCATCTATGTACGTCGCGAGAGTATGCAAAGTATGTTTTCAGCAATAACGCGAATGGGCATGGCACGATTACGCGAAGTTATTAGTAAAACACTTTTTGGAATAATAGCATAGCATGCATACGATTGGTTGAGCTCAACAAATAATTTACCCACTTGATTACACTTCAGGTTACATTCTATTTCAAATTGCTTTTTGATGATACGCGACCTGAGAGTAATTTTTACGGCCCGTGGGTTTATCAGGTGAAACTTTTTGTTAGCTAATATGGAGTAATAAGGGTAAATATTGATCTCTATCTTCACTGCACAGTTACAGAAACTCGTAAAATTTCACAGCGTCGGTCGGTTATTATAGATTTGAGAATCCATTAGTTAGATGAGTGCCTTATTTCTTATCTATGCACTAAGCTTTCATATTATGGAACAGTTGCGTAAATTGAATTTCGGGAAACTCCGTAATTCTAGAGTTAGTCAGGAATACTGTCCAGGAAAATTAAATTATTGAAATTCGAACCAACAGAGTTTGAGAAGTAGTTGTTCAACCGGAAATTACGTCTCTACTTTATCATATTTCGAATGCGCCGATTAACTTCCTGAATGTTTATGATTGAACTCTAATTAAAATCCATTTTTACCCTAATGCTTGTTTTTATTTTCAGTGAATACCCACATGCACGCTGACCATATAACTGGAACTGGAGTGCTTAAAAAATTAACAAAATGTAAAAGCGTAATATCGAAAGCGAGCGGTGCCGATGCCGATGTACATGTGAACGAAACTGATGTTGTAACTTTCGGTAGGCATAAATTACAAATTTTTGCAACACCTGGTCACACTAATGGTTGTATTACTTATTATTCACCCGAACAGGTTTGTACGATTTTAATGTTTCATTTCGATTCCGAACAAGAATTGGAAAACACGAAAATACGATAACATTTACAATGTTTCTGTTTTCCCTTTTACGAGTTAACAATGAGGCACTGATGCAAATTGTAAAGCTTTGTCAATACCCTTGTTTTATTCTTTGGCGATCTATTATTCCTTATTGCTGCGAAATGTTTGTGCCGTCAGTAAAATAATAAACAACTCCTAACTTATTTATACTCTGTTTTACATTGTCTTGTGTTTATAGGAACTTCGTGATTTTTACCAAATTTTCTATGCAAGTGCATCATTTGGCATAAATTATGTAGGTAATATCCCTTAAATACATTCCTGTTAGTGTAGGAGGGTGAAATTGGAACTTTCTTTCAGGCTAACTTGCATTTAAACGCTAAATATGGCTATCAATTTGTGTTTCACTCAGAACCTACGACCGATAATCCTAAATGGACCAATAAATTGTCATTTAACGTTAAGCCTTCAATTAAATGACCCATACCTTCTGTGGAGAGTCTGCGAATGTTTATCCAAATTTTGACTCTCAGTCATCAATCATCATGTAAGAGTCCCGAGGAACCTAACCCAGAGATGCGGTTTCAAGGGCTTCCTCTGTCACAAGTAGTTCTTAAAAACGATAGGCCTGCAATGTGGATTAGGCCAAATGTTATCTCATTTTTCTTTTACAATGCATTCTGTTCTCATGGAGGGTACTAAAATAAAAAGTAATCGTAAATCCTTTGGCTGACTGTATTAAATTTAGATTTTGATTTCGGTGTTTTCTAGGAATTTTTATAAAAAATTGGATTATATATAAGTTAATCTTGTAAAGTTTTCTCTGAAGAAAGCACGGAAATATAACGAAGAATTGATCTGCGGTTTAAGGTTGCTATAAAATAAGCCATTACCTATACATTATTAAAGATCGTCAAACGAGCTCCTGAGTATAATTACAAGTTGCTTGACTTACATTATTATTGTCGACTGTGATACATTATTCCGTTGATAAATATTTAGAGCCATGTACGACCTTTTACGTTGATGGTATTCATTTTCACGATAGTAAACTACAGTACAGAATGGCAGAATGGCAGTAAAACAGTTCAAATAAATCGTCGAAATGCGAAATAGTTATTGATACGGCAACGAACCTGATTTAATCATATATAATACCATAAGTAGTCGAAGTATTGTCGAATATTTTTGAGGTGCTGTCACGAATGCTAGTTACGCTGATTAATACCACGAGCGCTTGCGCGAGTGGTATTAAAAGCGTAACTAGCATGAGTGGAGCAGCAGCTCAAAAATAATCTACAAATACTTCGACTACGAATGGTATTCGGAGGACTATTCAATGAATCAAAAGAAAAATTAAGCATAAGTACCCACGCGACGCGAATGTATTTCCATGACAACAACAAACGTCAAAATAAATTATGGAAGTTGCTTTTCATTTTGCTATTGATTCTATTCGAACTTTTGTGCTCCAAGCTAATTCGTTATGAGTGATTAAATTAAAAGATGTGGTGATAAGTCGGTTGTCGAAATTGATTAACAAACTAAGAAGAATGTTCCGGTTAATACGACAAAATTTCGCGTCATTTCACTGGTGGAAGTTTGACAAATGTCATTGAATAATCGCATTGAATTGTCACTTATAATTGCACAAGAGGTTTGTATTTTACCGAGTAAATTTGGGTTGTTTAGGTAATGAAAATCTGTTGCCTAGCAATTAGACGAGAAAAACTGTCAACTAATAAAAATGCGACACCGCAGGTGGAGCATTTTTAGGTTGACAGTTTTTCGAGTTCAATTGCTAAAAGGAAACAGATTTGAATTGCCACAACCCAAATTTACTCGGTTTAAATACAAACCTCGAGTGTAATTCGGCAGGACAATTTAACGAACAAGAAATTCACCAAACTAATCAATTATTGACAGACGTCAAACTAGTCATATGGGTAAGGATAATGCGATTATTGGTTCGAAAATGAATAAGTGAAAAAACCACTAGTGCATTTGTCGCTGGAAAAGTTGCAGGTAACTTTTGCCGCTGTCAAAGTGACAATTACACTGCGGCTTATGTGATTTTTTATACATGAGTTGAATTGTCGCTGAAATACCACACGTGAAATTGTCACTTATAATTGCACAAGAGGTTTGTATTTTACCGAGTAAATTTGGGTTGTTTAGGTAATGAAAATCTGTTGCCTAGCAATTAGACGAGAAAAACTGTCAACTAATAAAAATGCGACACCGCAGGTGGAGCATTTTTAGGTTGACAGTTTTTCGAGTCCAATTGCTAAAAGGAAACAGATTTGAATTGCCACAACCCAAATTTATTCGGTTTAAATACAAACCTCGAGTGTAATTCGGCAGGACAATTTAACGAACAAGAAATTCACCAAACTAATCAATTATTGACAGACGTCAAACTAGTCATATGGGTAAGGATAATGCGATTATTGGTTCGAAAATGAATAAGTGAAAAAACCACTAGTGCATTTGTCGCTGGAAAAGTTGCAGGTAACTTTTGCCGCTGTCAAAGTGACAATTACACTGCGGCTTATGTGATTTTTTATACATGAGTTGAATTGTCTGTAATAATATCACAAGAGAGTGAGAATAAATTGAAAATAATTCGACAGGTTTTAGAAAACTTGTTGCCAGGCAATAGTCACGAGAGCCCAAAGGGCTCGAGTGGCTATTGCCAAATGGCAACAAGTTTGAGAAAAGACCTGGAGAATTATTATCTAATTTATCGAACTCTCGTGTGGTATTCGATAGATTATTTTTTCACGTTACAATCAAAATCACTGTTAAGATTTTCTTTATAGTCTTCTCCATTCTGTTTCTTCGCATATTCAACCCATTAGTCCTTCAAAATAACGACTAGTTTTGCGGTTTCTTCCAATTTATAGCCCCTCAATTCGTCGCAAAATAATTGGAATTGTTTCCAAACAGACGCGTTGCTTATTAGGGTAACTACATATTCTTAAATGCACTTACATTTACTTACAATGATTATATTACTTATTTCATCGACTGATGATTCACTAAAACGTTTGCGATTCATTTTACGAGCTTCTTGAAAATTTATGACAGACGCGTCAGATCAAGAAAATAGTTGTCATGTGGTTGTCATTCACTAAAAACAATGTACATTGAAAAATTCTCGCTGGGAATAATGTAAGTAGATTATTCTCACTATAATAATGTTGTGATTGGCTAGAACGTATATGAATGACTGAAATTGAACATTTCTATTGGTTTCGAGAAACGTCAAAAAATAATCGATAGCATTTTTAATTCAACAGAGCGACACTTAACAACGTAATTCAGAATTTGTTTAGTGTAGTTCACATAAGATACGCTGAGAACGTTCACTACTACCTAATAAATTGGCGGCGAAGCCAATAATTCCATATTTCAAATTAGCTGAAACAATAACACCTTTTAAAATATGGATTGCCTATTAGGTAAAGGCTACTAACTTTACAAAAAAATGTACGGCAAGCAACTGACGCCCTTCCTACACTTCTTTACTTTTTTCATTATTTGCGTTACTTGACTGGAATATTTCTTCTCTTTTAACAATAACTACCGAAACTCGCGTTGTTATATTTTACGTTCCAAACATAAACACCGGTGGTAACGGGTGTCCAAAAATTGAATGTGGTTTCAATCTTATTAAGTGTTCCGCACCAGTAGCAATGGCTTCCCAATTGGAATCGAGAGAAAGAAGTTGTCCTTAGGCACTAAAATTCCGCTTACTCGTCTCTCATGAGCAAGCGAATGACCTAATGCTAAGCTAACAACGGCAACCAAATAGCACTAATTAAGAAAACGAAATGTGATTTAAATCGCGGACATCTCGGCTCGAAAGGCTTCTGAAACAAATCAAGCGGCGCAAAAAAACGCATCACTTCAATTTCCACTATGAGTATCATTCCAAATTTTCCAATTCAGCCCGCTAAATTTGGATATTCTATGAATATCTACGATATGTAAATCCCAAACTACTCAAACCCCTAAAGTTCCAATTTACCTAAATCTCTAAAAATAAAAAAAATTCAAATTCAATTTAAAAGTTACATCGTTCTGCCTCATGTACCGAGGATCGCTCTTGCTTCGAGTGAATGTAATGCACTAATTTTGTTTGGTTCGAAAATAAAAATCAGTTCCACACTGAAACCTAACAGTGTCTTTGACTTTGGGCGCAATTTTTATGGCGGTTTTGTGATCATGAATAACAGTATATTTTAGTCATCTCTGATCTTCGAAATTCGAACTTTATCCAATAAACTTTAGGCGCCCCCTCAAGGGATGCATGCAAGGATGCCGACATTATGTTTCACAATGTTGTTGTCTTGGATTTTGTACTTTATGAACATTTATGCTAATTTTCCATTGTTTTTGAAGCCTTTTTGCCATCTACGGTCAAAAATCGGCTGCCATCTGCCGTCTTTAGCAGCATCTTTTCTTAAAAACATAAAAAAAAACATTGTCAGTCGATTAAAAAAAGTATATTTTTGTGAGTAAATTACAATGTTTTCATGTTGTTTCAAACATTGTCTAATGTCTACTCTTAAAGTTAAACGGAAATCTTTTATTATAACCGAAAACCTTAACCAAGAGTTTTGCCCCTTCTAAAAGTGGTGTAATTTAGCTGTGCGAATTAATTAAATTACTCATTGTCAGTCAGTTATCTTCTAAAAGTAGAGACGCTTTAAATTAAAAGAAAACAGTTTTGATTTAATACATTTCAATTCACCTTTTCTACAGTGGGATGGATACCCCCGCCTCCTCTTTTAATTCTATCATCATGGAAACTTGTTGGGAATAGCGCAAATGAAAGTTTAATTAACAAATTCCTGTACACCTTTTGTTGCTAATTTAGTAGATACTATATTAAAATCGGTTCGGTGTACAAGGCAGATCGATGCCTTAAAATATAAGTGATCTTATCTGTTCAGGGATGATAAGGGTGTAATGTAAAGTCCTTACCGAAAATCGATCCCGCTCGCGTTTTTAGAATTCAACTACCAGTAGTTCTAATCTTGACATCTTATAAACATAACGTATAGAAATTTTTCTCGATAAATCTTTCAAGCGACAGCATTATTTATAAACTAAATTGTTTATAAGATACCTGATTATGCAGACGAACATAATCAAACACAAATGGTACAAGCGTATACAAAGCAGCTCAACTCACGGCATGTTTTATTAAGCTTGTACGTTTGGAATGGAAAATAAGCCGAACTTTCGTCTCCTATGTATGTTTTACTTGAGGATCTGGAGAGAGTAAAATACTTTAAAAACCATACAGTTTGGGAGTAATAATTCAAGTTTCATCGCCGCCTTACGCCTAATAAGTTAGAAAAACAGTGAAAAAGTGTAATATTCTGAAAATCAGTTCTTGCCTTACAGCTTTTTGAAAAGTAAAGAGTCTCTTATCCTTCGGAATTTAGAAGTTGACTGCTAAGAGGAAAGATGTACTATCTATGAAAGCATTCTCTCGTAAGCTGCACGAGTAAAGAGGTGCTTTGATACGAAAATCCTTTTCAAAATGTGACATTACCGAAGACAAGAAGGTCAAGTTGGGAACGGCGTTCATAACTAAATTTTGCACAAAAAACGGTCAGCAAAATAGAGATAAGAAGTACATTTACAAGTTTTATGCTCGACGAAAAATGGGCGCACGTGAAGTAAAATTCTCGCGATCTACGGCTTTATGTAATAATCTCAAGTAGCGGTGATTCAAGATGGCACTCAACACGTTGTATGTGCACACAAGTCATGTTTGAACATAAACTTTATGGGACGGCATCCGCTCTTTAAAAGTGGCCCACGATTGTAATACCTTTTGTTGTTGGCAGTGCTTAACTAAATACTCTTGTTTATATTGCAAATTGGAGTACCAAAGAGGATAACAGATGGCTTTCTATGATCTACCTAAGGACTTATAAGATAGATCGTCACCTAAACAAGAACTGAGAATTTTAGGGTCTTACATATACGACACAAAATTAATTTGAAGTTTACGGAGAGGGCATGGATAAAGGTGCTATTTTTGAGTCATTTAACTTCTTAGAGTAGAATAATTCCATCATCACACACAGATTCCCTGATGAGAATGGCGCTTATCTATCGAAAAGTTTGGTCTAGCTCAGTGTTTCTCAAACATTTTTGTCTGGCGGTACATTAACATTATTAAACAAAATTCGCGGCACCCCTAAGTGTAGACATTATTATTTTTTACAGTTAGTAAAGATATGAAGGATGAGAAGTCTTTAAAAAAATAATTTTTTGTTAGTAAGTTTATTTCTAAACACAAATACATACAAAAGTTACTATTTCAAATGTGAAGGAATTTGGCGATAAATTGTGAACTTATGCTACTGATGGGGTGTGCATTTGTTGCTTGGTTATTATGTTGTGTTTTTGAAAGACGTATACCCTCATCTCATTCTCAAGGACCTTTAAAATTCCTTTGTTAAGGTGACTTGTTTTGGACGGGAGTAAAATCATCTCATGCGTAAAACTCGGCAGCCGAGTGCGAGCTCGACTCGCTCGCCTAGCTCACAATTGTTTTAAGCGAATTTTTCCATTTGAAAAGACATATGGCATTAGTAATTCGTAATAAATGAAATGATTTTAATATTATTTTTAATTATACAAGATTAGTTGAATATATATTGAAAGTGGGAGTGAGAAAGTGAGATGCAATGATCCAGCGTATGATTAATTAATGAATTATTTATGAACCATAGAAATCAATAAAATAGAAACTCAAAAACAGAATTGTAATAAAAAACGAAGATTCATTTTTTATAATTGTTTTAATTCCTATTCTAATTTAGGTACGTAAGTTTAAGTTAATCATGTATTTAAAAATGTCACGGCACCATTATTAACTACTTGCGGCACTCACTTTGAGAACCACTGGTCTAGCTAGTGCATATGGGGAGGTAGACGGAGCGGGGAGAGATATTTTGTCGTGCCATGTGCATTACTTTAGAGAACTTTTTACCAACATTTCAGATCTTCAGTAAAAGTAGAGTGCGTAGTAGAAAATCCGAGGTCCCAAAAAAGTTGTTATGCTGCTTAATTATTTTTAGAATATAACATGTTTGTTTTTACTTTTTGAGAATTTTAAAGAGAAGGCATATAGTAAATTAGTGTTATATTCGCCCTGTCAGTTCGCCAGGTCTGTGAACCGACATCGAAATAACCAATTTTTGACCAAATTTTCGCATTTGGGAAAATGCGCTAAAAAAAGATTCTTCAATAATTTTTCAATGATTGCCGACGGACTCTAAATAAATATGTTTTAAGTATATTTTTCAGACGTTTTGTAGACTGTCTAAAGATTTGTGGAGGGATTTTTTATAAGATTGTTGTGTTTTAGTTCATCTTCAGAGATTCTCACTAAAGGTTCTCCCGAAGTTTTTTCAGTGCTTTCTATATAGTACAAAATTAAGAGGCACATTGCGAAATGTTTATTGTTTTGCGTTATCTTTAAAAGATTTTTATCCGTTCTTGAGCGATCTTTAGGAAACTTAAGATTATCTTATTATTATAAGATATCTTATAATTAAAGAAAAAATTTAAAAAATAAACACTGTCCTAGTCGTTGGCAGTACCTATCATTAGTCTGTAAAAAATCAGCTTCCTTCATCCAACCGTAGAAAGTTCGTGAAAAACCGACTAAGAATTATTTTCTACAGAGTTATCATATGGTCGCGATTTCTTGAAATATTTTTTTAAGGCTATTATCAACGTTTTCATTTGGTGTATTAACTTATTTTCTCGAAAAACAACCTTTTAGAATTGGTACCGCAAGAAGTACCCGCAGCGCCTTAAGTAATATTACCTGAGGCGGCAGACGGTCCATTTTAGCATACTCGGATAGGTCAAAGTAGAACTCCATGGGTTAAAATTTTGATCACTCTCGTTCAGTGGATTTCGAGTTAGCTCCCTTACTATGGAGACTGGATGTTATTGTCATTTACCTAGTAAGAATATATACGAGCTGTATCGCTTTCAAATATATACCTATACAATGGAGCAAATACCGGGTGTTCCTCAACACATCAGGTAGTTTGAAAGCGGAAAATAAGTAACTTCGTTACAATTTACGGTGGTTTACTTACTTGAAATTGATAATAATAAACTCCGTCATAACTCATTTGGCACTGTGTTCCCCCTCTCGAACAGTTTGATAGGTCATAAACCAAACTTTTTTTTTCCTGTTCACATTAAGTAATGCAGCTTGAAATGCACTTACAAGTATTTGTATACCAGTTCCAATTGTGATTCGCCAAGATGAGAATCCGCTTCCTCAATTCAAAATTGACCATTGTCAACGAAACGAAATTAAATGTAACATTGCTATTTTTTGTTTATGAATTTACTCATTTGTTTAGGAGGGAAGATATGCAAACTTGATTAAGGTTTGTCCTAAACCGTAACAGTATTACTTACAACCACTTTAATATAACTTTATTACAAAATGCGGCATCACGTTCATTCTCTTAAAACCATGAACTGGGAAGTTCAAAATTCAAATAGTCCCTAATAAATATCTAAGTAGTAGTTTCCTATCAAAGCAATACTCAAGAGGAAACCTAAATAAATCAGCTCCATTTACCTACCGAAAGGGGCATCCCTAATCCTTCTTATTGATATATAGCGGCTGTATCTAAAAAAAATTAAACATTCCTCACACTCGCATTAAAATAAAAAAGTTTTACTTCCTTTCATCGAGACTTCGATTAAAACAGAACTCGTAAAGTTCATAATTATTCTTTGTTGAATTACAACCTATTCTTGTTCGGCAAAAGAAAAGTCTATAATACTTCAAATGAAAATGGCTTTGATTCGGCTCAAACCCTAATTAAGGCTTCAATATCAGGGTATCGCTTTCACTGGGGATACGCTTTTAATTCGTGGCTGCGGGAGAACCGATTTCCAAGAAGGGAATTCCGAGATGCTTTACCACAACGTGCACAAAAAAATTTTTACATTGCCACCTGCTACTCAATTATATCCAGCCCACGACTATAAAGGTTTGACTAGTACAACGGTCGACGAGGAGAAACGCCTTAATCCGCGTCTCACCAAAAGCCTCCAAGAATTCGTCAAGATTATGGACAATTTGAATCTGCCCTATCCAAAAATGATTGGTAAGTAAGTTTAATTAATTTCAGTTACGTTTAGAATTAATCGATTTAGGGGAAACCCTGCCTTTTGTTTCCGTGGCAGATTTATCGCGAGTGCTGCACGTGTAATGCGCGGTAGTGTATTATAGAGATCATTTTTTACTTTTATTAGGATACGCTGCGGTTCGCAATTCTTGCCTCTGTTTTACGCTCGACCAAACAGATAATATCCTGCGGATGTTTAGCCGCTTTCAGTTTGGAAACTAGGCGCCCTAAAACCACCCCTGCAACTGCCAGATGTATCGAAACAGTTTTGCTATTCGCGAACATTAAGGGCTATTATCTGCCGTTTAGTGCCCTTTAATTGATCAAACATGCTGGTGAACAAGGCGGCTCACATTTTGTACAGTATGGCGTCTCTTTCGTGTCAAGCATATCAGTCTACGCAATCAATCGCCCATTTTGCAGTATCGTTTGTCGAATTGTTTGTTTCGCACCCGTGAAAATCAATTAAATTAAAAGTTTGAACTTTCGAAGCTCTTTATTATATAACGTAGATGGGACCTTTACTTAATTACGGTGACATTTGCCAGAAATTATACGTTACTGGCGTCCTTTTGCAGTAAATTAAAACGGGGAAATAAGTTTCGCTCAATAGATTGTACGTGTGACAGTTAAATTACACTTTGACTTTTGTTTCAGATAAAGCGGTTCCTGCAAACAAAGTGTGTGGGGTTTTTGAACTATCCCCTCAATAGATCAATATGTATCCGGCATTACGACCTATGGCTCATGTAGACATCGGAAATCCATTGCAATATTCTGCACTTTATGGCATTTAGTTTGAAAGGGCGAGTTTTGTGGGGTGTTAGTTGTGATTTTCTTTATTATATGTTCTTGTACCTTCATTTACTCTTATTCTTGTACTCCGTTATATAAGATGTTAACGTATTTTTAATAAATGCTTTACAGTTTGCCGTTTTCGGCGAGGTTTGAAGTGCACGCTTTAACAGAATTTAATTATATGATGCTAAAGAAGAATTTGCAGGTGCAACTACGTTCATGACTTCGCGTCACGTCTACATAATTGAATTCTAATACAACTTAATTGTACGAGACTCGGTTGCATTGCAATTTCATCAGGCGAAATTCCACGCGAATAATGAAATTATCCAGATCGGTTTTGAAGAGTGTGAGAAAAGTAGCAATCGCACTAATTTTTCAAGTTGATAAATTAAACCTCCAGGTTTGACAAAAAAGTAATCTCCAATCTTAAATGTAAGTCTTATTGCGAAAGAATCAACGATAATCAACCTCTAGACTCCCGATGAATGAGTGCAGTATTTAATAGCTCATAGACGTTTATATGTTAAATGTTCCACTGTATAATGCATTAAAGGAAGTTGTATAGATTCATAAGATATACTTACAGATCATGTCTAATTACTCTATCCATTTATTGATTGACCTTGCCCAGTTTCATTAGATTTCAGTTTGTCAAATTCAGGAAAACACCGATGTATTTATTTATTTATTAATTTAAATTGCAGCATAACGACCTTTCCTTAGACCAGCCCCATCTAACAGAGCAAGAGGGAATTCTGATTGTACGTTGAATTTTAGTGAAATTCAACTACTCACTTGTTTATTGTTTTTTTTCACTTTGATGCTTTTGCCGCATTTGCGGTTAGCACATCTGACTTTTCAAAGTCAAAAAAGTCCATGTAAATAAAAAACCAATATCACCACTTGATAAGAAATGAAAAATTATATTAAATAGATATGTCGGAGCACTATTTTTGCATTTTCCAAAAGTTACACGAAAAGTAGCCGTTTTGGCGCGGCCGCTGGCGTCGGTCTGGTTGGTCCTACAGATTTGGTTGTTACACGTTAAATGTATAAAATTTTGTGGACTACAATTTTGTATAGAATAGTTTTTCTTTTAAAACGTACCGTTTTTGAGTTATAGGCGAAAATGTAAAAATGCCGCAAATAATTTGCGGTTATTTGCGGCTGCCGCAGTTAGCTCACCTCTGGCGTGTTAGCAAAGTGAAAATTCGGATTCAGCGGTTCAAAATACATATAAAACCGTTGAGAAAAAAACTTCGGGAATTTTTTCCTGGAAACGTCAGTTCTGGAGCCCCCGTTATTGTACTAATAATATTATTGCCGTTACAATTAGAAAAATTAGCCGGCCTATCACTTCTCGAACAGCCATTTATTTTATGTCAAATTCAAGGAAGTTTAGACCTCAAGCATTTAATAATTTGCGATGACGAACAGAATAACATTTTTTAAATACTGCAAACCTCCGTTGGCCCTTCCAGTTGATCTTTCCATGACAGTATTTGCGCTCTTGCAAACACTATTTTGCAGTCCTTTTGGTAGTTGTTTGGGATTTTTGTTTCGTAGAAGAGTCAGTTTTCACGTAGACTAAATTTCAAAATCAGTGATGTCATTAAGGAATATTGGTAAGTTGTGGTATCCGTTGACGTTCCAAGCTAATAACCTTGACGATTGCTTGAAGACTGTTGTGTAGGGATATCCTTTTTTGAGTTTTTTGGAGCATTTTTTTCAGGTGAATTGTACTCTCGACTACGTTTGCCCACTATTGTTCGGGTGTTATTAAAAAAGCGCAAGGAAGCATTTTCGCCTAGGTTCTTTCTTCTTTCCATTTCAGCATAAGCTTCTTTGCATTCCTTGATTTGAAAGGGAGTTTTATCATTTTTCATTTGGAGAACAGGAAATTGGTGGTATTTTGCTTTTAGATTTTAGGACTTTTAATGCATCATTGGCATTTTTGAAAATAACTTAATGGTCTGGGTTTTCCAGCCGTGGGTTTTCCTACCCTAAGCGCATATTCAAAATTTATATGGCCAAGGGAAATATCCTTCAAGATTTCGTTAATCCGGTCTTCCTGTTGGACGGGTTCAGTAATTCCAAACATAATCACATTTTTTTCACGGATCATACGGGAATGCACCTCCTGGACAACCTCGGACTTACTTGAATTGAGTTTGGTTTCGAGTACGGCAATTTTTTTATGAAGAACGACGTTTTCTTGCTTCAAGTTGTTAATGTTTTGTACGCATTTGTCGATTTTCTCCCCTTGTTGCAAAATCGTGGACTGCATTTCAGATATATTATAGTTTAATTGGGTGAGTTGAAGTACGATGGTATTAATATCGTCCAGTTTAGATAAATTACCTACAATAGCTTCCAGCTGTAGCGACAATGATCCATTGCAAAAATATTTATTAACGGAACGCTAAGGTCAAGCGCGTTATCAATTTTGCACTTGGGCTTATTATTGATAAACTTCAATTAGATGTAAATTTTATATGAAAACAAACGATAACTATCTCACCAAAGCAATCCAATCTACTAATCGCACGTAAGTTTAATAATCTTTGTCACTTTTTCTCAGAAAATTAGTTTCATAATTCGAGCGCGTGGATATACGTGTGCACACGACGGCGGTACCAAACGTTCCCCACAATAAATAAATACCAATCCCGTGTCCTAAACTTACGCCCCAACTCACCAGCATTGCTTGCATTTTTTTAAAATAAATTGTTTAATTGTAAATTGTTCGTGGATTTTCTGTAAACATGCAATCTTTTAGAATCTCACACCATAGACTCAACAAATTGTTGTTCTTCTGAATCCGGCATTTATAAAAGTACTTACCTATAGGCCCTATAGCATTGAATATAATTTATTCAATGCCTATAGTGACTGCTCAGCCTGTTGCGGTGGTCAAACTATCCGTAGATAGACCTGCAGAAATATAAAAGGGACTTTTTAGCGCCTTTCATCGAAGGATTGAATGTTATTATTAGCAGACATCAGAACGGACAGACAGAAATATGAGCCAGTATATTGCCTCTTTAATAGCATTTGTTTGTAAACATTCGTGATGTGAAGTCTGTTGCAAAATATTGATTTAAATTATTAATTATATTAAATTAATTTAAATTAACGAAAAAAATAAAACATTTCACTAAAACTTGTTAATCGTATGTGAATTGAAATACCTACACGAAAGTAGTAGGATATCACAAATACTTATTCTGAACTTTGTGAAACAATATTAAAACCACTCTAAACTTGAAGCTTATGCTAATGATACTTTATAAATCATTCAAAATTTCTGAAAGATTCCAAGCTCCGAAGGCACAAATTAAGATTCGAAAACTCACACTGAACATTTGCGAAAAAGTGTATTTATTACGCGTTGCAATTACAAAATGTATCGCTGAATTCCTTCTCAAACAAAGATATCAGAAATTTACAACTGAAATTTGCAGTAAAGGTTTTGGGAAACGCAGCACAATTTCCTGACGCATGTTACCTCGGCAATTTTACCGATGACACTAATTATCACTATTTTTGACCACCATTTTTGTCTATTGTTATAAATAGATTTTCGTGTTGTACACACCTACAGCGGTATAATTAAACAAGAAAATTAAATTTGAAAGTGTCTTTAGTATCAGTGCGCCACAAGTCGGCGAAACTTATTGATCATAAAACTTTACCTACAAAGTAGGAAATGTTGAATTATTGTCGCATTTATTTAAGCTCTATTTGCAAAGGTTAATAATTAGTGAAGTCATCTAATTAGTTAGCTACTTCCTGAAGTTTAATGCAAACATCGGCGACATGTAGTAGGTATAGCATAGTGGTGCAAGTACATGCCATTTAAATTCAGGAAGCTCACATTTACTTCCGGTACATCGCGTTTGCCCTTCGCGTGGAAATTTTCAGCTTGAAGTCGAAGTTATTTATAGATGAATCGAAATTACATTTTGAGTTCGATGTAGAAATCAAAACCTAAAATACGACTAACTCCTTTAATTAAGATCAAACAACACTTTGCTATTTTTGACCACTTTTGCATTAAATTTCGAATCTGGAGAAACTATTCGCATCCACAGAACCTACACAAAATTGGAGATGCAATTACGAATTGTGTAGTTATGGAATCTAATAATTTCTAACACTGTAACAACCCACCTCGGTTCAACACCCAAACCACCTTTTTGTACCGGTTAGGTTGTACGATGTATCTCATTTCCCACCCATTCAATTTATACAACGTCGTCATCTAAATTCTAATTTACTTTCCTTGTGTAGGTGCAAAACGACCTAATTCTTTTATTTCGGATGACAAAAGTTCTATCCATCCTGAAATACTTCAATACGTTTTTAAACACACGGGGAACCAACCAATGGCGAGCTGTCGACTGTATCGATTAAGCTGGAATAAAATTTTGCTGGCGATTTCATTGTATAATATACAAGTCATTTAAAAACAACTATTTTGAAAATCCCTCGATCTAAAATAAGGACCAGGCACGACGCAATGGCCGCAGTTCGGTAGTCGTCATATCAAGGCAATCGATTTGCGTCGCTTGGCAACCTCGTACTATCACGACCCAACCGAGCGTCGCGACGACCATGGCCTAACGCGCGATGCAAGAGTTTCTAACAATGTCATTTACTACCATTTTAGTGCACGAACGTCTAGGAATTTTCCGAATAATTGAATTTCTTATATATACGTTATATCGCACTGCACTTGAACGAAACGAGATTAATTTACTATTGGAATTATACGACTACACAAGGCCGAAAAGAGGGTTTCTTTCGCCCTACGAACGAAAATGCTAACTCTTCGGCTTTGCTCTTTTCTCTCTAAATGAAAACAAAGTCTACTCTGTAAAGGGGAAAACCGTAATCCTTTAACAAGATGTAAGTAATAATTTCGTCTTGCTCAAAGAAAAATCTTTGCTTAGATTTTTGGTACAAATGATTCTGTTATTTTATTATACGTACCGAAAGACTAATTTATCTAATCCCCTCAGAGTTTCATTTTTAGGCGTTCCTACTACATTGCGTTAGTTTGTAATCGCCATCGTCAGTTGGCATATTTCTCATAAATTGAATCGATATACTTTTCAAGTAGCTACCATTTGCAAATCCAACCTGAATCGAATAGAATTAATTTAAGATTTGCAATATCGAATTAGCCACAAGTAACTTAAGGCAAAAGGAGAAGCCGATTTCTGTCGACTTTCTATCACTTTAATTAATTTTTACGAAGAGTAGGCTCGAATGGCTTTAAGGAAATTGAAATAATTAGCAATTATTTTTACAAACCCCGTCGTTTTAACTTAAGCTTTTAGGACAAATTTGTTGATTATCCTCTCATAATCCAATTAATTTGGGCTCGTGAGCTTTTTAAATAAAATTTTCATAAAATTTCATGATGAAAGCGAAAATCAGTCGTCGGTCGTTGAACCTCGACGATATTTTTTATTGGGTAAAGAATATTTTATAAGCAACAATGAAAACCTTTGTTGAAATATTTTAACTGAATTTGATCTTTTTCAGTTCTTACATTTGTATAACTAATCCTAATTAATAACTGCGTAAACATCGACATAAATAATTATTTCCAAATGAAGTAAGTCTCAAAAATGTAAGTTATTTCATTAATTTTTATAACAAATGGAATGTCGCACGCAGTGTGCTTATTTCAAGTACAGATGGCGAGGGAAGCAGTGAAAAAGTTCTTTTGATGAATAATAACAACAAGAATGTTGTCGTGTAGAGTACCTACTTACTTTTGGTATTGATGGTGGAATAAGTGGTGTAGAAGTAACTGTAAGAACTGTAAAAATTGTGAAGGCCCAGAAAACGCCAGTTGATCCCAACATTCTAATTACCAGTTGTGCCAATTAAAAACGATTAATGGATAATTAGCGGACCTAAATCTTAATAAGATTGATTCTTGATTTTTTGCCTGGTTGGAGAGCTTTCGGCATTCGGATTAATGGGTAATTAACGAACCTAAAATTAAAAAAAAATTGAGTCTCTCTCTTCTTCCCAGGTAAGAGGGCTTTCGGCAGCTATAAAAACGATTTAAATATTCTTACGGAAACGGTTGCAAACGGAAAATTACATACGGCCTCTTATTTTCCTTAACGAGCAGCTCTACAAATTAACCGAGTAATTTCCACCTTATATTTACATCTCCTACACAAGAAATAAATATTTTCGGAGCGAGAATCTTCGTAACGAAGCGCCCAACTTAAAACGCTTCTTGATACCGGGTGTTCATCTACAGAGTGATTACTAAAAGTGGTAATTTCCAGGCGGAGAACGGGTGGTTCGTTACACCGAAAACGTTATTACCTTAATGTATTATCCTAGAGTTTGCGCGATTATAGTGACATTATTATCTGTGAATCCCTCTGAACTAAAAAAAATAAGTATTTTTAAACAACAACGACCTATGTTCTTTCAAAACGTTTTTGAACCTTTGTTTGTTTTGCTTGAACGCTTTGGATTTTCATCTTTCAATATGTAGCAGCAGGTGTAGCAGTGTTGTGAAATTAAAAATTAATCTAAATAACAAAAGCTCAGTGCAAAACACTGAGAAAGCCATTTACGGAATGTTAAAGTTTTTCGTTTTTGATTTGACTGTAAAAGATTAATTATTTTGATGTGATTAACAGTTCTTAAATACGGCCAACGATCATTTAATTGTACGGCATACAATAAAATCCCCCCAAAATAGAGTACTGACGCGAGGGTGTTCTCATTAAATTACTTTTAATTACAATGATATAGATTGAATATGCGCTGTAAAAGCTATTTTATTGCGTTAAATGTAATCAGTACATGAAATAACTCTTAAGGGACTCGCTCATAATCCATATAACTAATTACAAGGTAAACCGTTCGGCGTTTAGTATGTAATTACATTTCATAAATAAAATTTTAACTCAACCGTATTTAAAAGTATGCTGTAATTACTTTATTTAAAGCATTGTCCACTTGAATGGCCAGTAGGTATTTCTTTAATTAGTAAATTCGTGCGTTATGAATAAAAATAGGTATTGCCTGTGTAACCGAAATAAAAAGTACGACATTGAATTTTATGGAGCAATTCGTTGCAATTTGAATTTAGAGAGATACAGGTGACTATAAACTGAACGTTTGCTTTATTGCCTTGGGAGATTTATTTCTAAAGAACGCCACATACACAAGCTATCTTGCGCAGAAAATAATGTTACTGAAAACTTTGCACTAACAATAGGTTTCATAGTTTCTTTTCTTTGCCAGATCTGTACGAGTCACCTCCATCGTTTTTATAGGTGGTTAAATACAGTAAAATTTATTGAACCGACTTCATTTTTTTGGCCTAGCCTCAAAAAACGATGACTATAGTAGTATTGTTTCCATAATTGAACTATTATCTAATGAGAATCTGCAATCGGTTTCAAACTATCACCAGCACGCATTTAAAATTGTATGCAGAAGAGGGAAGTGTCTACTGATCTGCAAATATGCCAGATGCCAGATTTATACAAGGAGGGATTATAAAATTCTAAGTTTCGATTTGGATTTGTTTTGAGCTAGCTGGTCAGGTGCTTTGTGGATGACGTACTGACCGCACGCCATTGCATACAGCAGTACATACTCCCGTCTACAACAATACTCGTAGATGCTGTAACTACGATTGGTTATCAAAATAATAACAAATTTTAATTGCATTCTATTTTTCTGGCTATTTGAATAACTTTCTATTTTGCTAATTAAATTTAATTGGCACTTCCCAGTTTATGAACAGTATCTATTTATCTGTATCTACACTTTATTTTGAATTTTAATTATATATGTACCTACAGGTTTAAAAGTAGTACATAACGGCATATTTTTTGAAGATACAATTTTTGAGTAAGAACGGAAACATTTTTTTCTTATGGAAGCAGACGTTTTTGGGGTTACTACAAAAAATATCAGTAAACTTTTTACTCTTTAGTAGAAGGATCCGATACTTCGATCAGTGTCCACATCTTTGTTATTATTATTACCCACTTCAGACAAAAAGTGTAAAGGAAAAGTTCAAGATGAATGGAAGAGGAAATTTTAAAATTATCAAATGACGAGTTCGTTGAGAAATTGCAGAAAATATTGAAGACTCTAAGTCGCTCTGGAGAACATTCCAGAAGCCACTTTCTCAGAATCCATGTGAATTTACTTAAAGAACGTCTCATAACTTAATCAAAATTGGTGCATTTTTAAAGAAATTAAAAATAAAAATTGAGAACTTGCTTGAGTTTAGAAGGCAGCTGACGTCACAATCCTAGTCTACTGCTGAGGTACTTTTTTCTCGCCTCTTTCAAATCACGTAATTATTGTGTCCATTACTTCGCCAATTATTTTTTTTCAACTTTTTAATTTGTGCCACGTGCCCAATTTTCCGAATTATAGGACAATTAGAAAGTATAAGACCTGACTATTGGCGTAATCATAATTCGCTAAATACTTTAACAAACACAGCTTTTCAGAGTGCGCAATTTATGGATTATTTATTATTTGCTTAACTAAACTAAAATTAGTGAAATTGAAATACTTTATGAATTACATTTACATTCTATTTACTATTGTATACATTAATTTGCAATCTATTCGCTCGCTCATTGCAATTAAATCCAGCATTAAATGAACCCACTGGGAATGTTAAACAATGCAGTATTTTTTATCCAACTTTGAAATTTAACTGACCAGGGATATCTGCACAGTTAAATTGTGGAACAGATGAAGCTCCGACGAGCTACCTCGAGTAATCCTCAATGAGATGGATAATTGTTGGATTTTCACTAATGAGTGCCAATCCAGCACCCTTTCGTGAGGGTGTCGTAGCGTAGTGTATAGTATACCTACCGCTAGCTCGTTCTTCATAGCCGCATTCGTAGAGTACGTGTTCGGTTGAGCTGACAACCCCACACTCACAATATACCTTAGCTGTTCTTAAGGAAACCAATTAAGCCGGGTGGACTTTATCGACGAACAAAAAAAACTAAAAAAATGACATGTAACTTCCCTACGAACTCGAAATTTAACATACCTCAAATGAATAAGAGGGTTATTAGAAAATATAAACGGCAACGGTTGACATGACCATTAAACTGATTCCGACTGTGAATGGTGTAATCTTAAAAATGATACACGAGATAACAAAGGCGATCAAGCAAATTGCAGCCACTGACGTATTAACAAATTCAAATTTATATCCTCAAAATTGGGAGAATTGCTGGCGCCGATCAGGTACTTCAGCTTTTTCTCTTTTCAAAACCGCCTTCTCATCTGCCGCACACATCCCGGTTCGTAACTTGTGTTGGAACTTGCTCCTTGCCGCAATGCAGGCCTTACGTTGGTCGGAAATCTCGTCGGTCCACCAGTACACCCCTGGTGATTCGCTATTCTTCCTCAGAAGCATCGTCTTGTCACATATGCTCACAAGGGTATGGGTAAAATTTGTTAGTGGTAAAAATGCACCGGTAAAAATGGATTGGAAAAAATCTCCTATAGCTGGAGTAAAATATATATATTTTTCCCGATTTTCCCGATGATATCAGTCAATTTCGTAGAGGAAGGGTCATTTTGGCTTGGACTTAAGTATTCGAAAAGACTACCCTTAGAATCGTGTTCAAAATTCTTAAGTGTTTAGAGGAAAATGAAAAGCTTTATAAAAGGGCGTTTTACTAAATTTAAATACTAATAATTTTTTGTTAGCGAAAGCAGGGGGCAGTGACACCCTTAATGCGGTACTATCTTTACTTTAGGTAAGTTAAGTAGCGGTAAATGTCTATTCAATGGAATTAACCTAGCAGGTTAGAAACCTTCCTGGAAGGCTAGAAGTGTACCTGGCATACACGAAACTGTGGTATTTCGTTTGATCTTTAGAGTTTTACACCTTCACTATACGTACTCTCACTGTAGGTACGTGACTTTGACAATGATCGTTGTAAATATTTGGAATTTGACCATCTGTTCTTCTAAGTATGAGAAATATAAGAAATATATTTTCCTTATTATTGTAATAGAGAACACAGATAACATTATAAGATTCATCTTGAAGCTCAAACTGTGTTAAACGGTACCATTCTTGTATTGGTCGCTCGCTGCTTCTTTGAGAATTTATTCTCATCTATAGCTTAAAAGCCAATGGACAAGCTTAAAATGAATTAAGGGACAATTTGAACTCAACGAAATTATTTAAGCCGACAAGTGAACATTTTAAGCTATAGGTATAAAAAGTGTCGACTCATTAAACTTTTAATGATTAAAAGCTCAGTTGAACATTTTAGTAAGCATACTGGACGGACCATTCATTTTCCGACCACTATAATAAATAAATTCCCACATACCTAATTTTATTTTCACTTATTCTAATTACGTTTGAATGTGTATTCTAATTCCGCAATCATATCTAAAAATAAGCGCTGTGTTTATGTGCAATAAAAAGCTTAATTATGTAAAAAATTGGCATTCATTTTTCTTTAAACTAAATAAATCGTTGATGTCAAGCAAAAGCGTAGAGGAAGGAACTACATATTTCAAACTGATCTTTCCAAGGAATGTATAAAGCAATTTGCATAACCGGCAAAAGTGCACCTACAAAGGTGAGCAATAGTAAAAAGAAAAACTTTGACCCTTCGTGTTCGCAATAATTTCAAAATGGCACCAAGGGATGTCAAACTATCCCTTTAGGATTGTGACAAAACCACACCGGTGTTGTTAATGGAGCGTAACTTATTTTCGGCGACCTTAATCTTATAAAGGGAGAGGTGACCTTACTAGTATGCATCTGATCATTTTTTCACTTTGCATATTTGCGGTTTACTAGTTGTTAACGCAAGGATTAAAGTTTCTAGTGCACACTAGTTAATATTTCTACTTGTGCAGCAGCCAGACGTGCACCTTTTATCTTTTGCCATCTATAAAATCTATCTCACACCTTCTATCGAGTCCAAGAGACGTACAATTGTCGCGAATGACTAATCCTGCGACTGCGCCTTTATTTCCTTGTAGGTGGAGCTGCCTTCAGTTTTGAATACACCCAAGTGGAATAAAGACGCGTTTAGTGCGGTGAATTTCGGTGTTATTTCACCAAAATGCTGCGTTTAACGACGTTTATTCTTGTAGTTTGTCTCTTCGATAGACTTTTAAGCTCTTCACTGGTAAGCTTTAACTAGATTTTATCCATTTTTCCATCTCTTGCACCCTTAATTTCATGTTGTAAGTGCCATGAGGAGGCGCATTGATTTTTAAGGTTCGTTTCAGCTCTGTAAATATGAAAAGAATGTTTAACTAAATTTGTAAAGAACTTATTTTTGGGCATGTATTCACTTACATTGGATAAATTAAATGCAATTAAGCCTAATCTGTAAATTGGGACTTTTAATCCAACATGAAAATTGATGCATTTTAATGTTGTATTTGACTTAAAAATAAAAGGGAATCCTTTGGAGGTTTAATGTTTCGGGGATCCTTGGACGCGATCCAATGTTTAATATTCAATGACATCTTAAACTTCATTGATCTACGCGAGCAAGAAGCCGGATTTTTGAAATAATTTATAATTGCATATTGAATTTGTTGCGTTGCGCAATCGTGAGCAAATGTTTAACCGGAACCCAATTTGATAGAAATTTACTGCGTAAGTTATGCAATCGATTATCAACGATGAAAGTCTTCCATGCTACAAATTGCAAACTGAGATGCGTTGTCTAAATAATTCTACTTCCAAGGAGTGGGTGCAACATACCGGCTATTATTGTTGGAGCGTCTGTAATACAATTGATAATGATTGTTTATTAACTATGCCGGTATTTGGGTTAAATGAGATAAAAGAAACAAGATTCATTCATTCAACATATTTTTGTTTATCGGTTACTGGATGATAATATTTTAAAAAATCGCCAAACCATAAACATTCCATTGTAAAATTTCACTGGTGGAGTTAATTTTGATACAAAAGGATTAGGATAAATAGGTTAAAAGTCGCCTTATGTGGTACCTCGTTTATAACTGTCATAAATTAATTTCCTCCTCACTTAGGTCGTTGAACTTATCACAGTGTAAATTGCAAAAAATGTGAATATCAAGCTAGGTGCATATAAAATTGTTTAATTAATTAAATGTGAACGATAAAAAGGGCGGTCACTAGTTTTCCCAAGATTTTTACGATTATTTAAGGGTAATAAAATCTAGTCAGGAGAATGAGTCAATAAATTCTACGTTTCGTTTGACTAAACTCCTATTAATCAATAATTGGGTTCTTTGTGGTAGACTTGGTGATGTCGACACAGAGTGAAGGCAACTAAGGGCGGTTAATGATACGACGAAGGTTTGCACTTGTATTGAAATTGAGGTGCAAATCAATACTCACTCATGACCTCTCAGCTTAATTTTTTTAAATGCGCCCAATTTTTGGTAGATAATTCCCAATATTTGCCTGCGTCTTAGAGAATAGTATATAACTGTATAAAATCAAATGTATATGATAGAAGTTATTAGATACCTAAGCATATTCCTCATTAAATTCGAACATTATGCAATATGGTTTATTTTTTATTGTTTGTGTAAGCTCATTAATTTGGGATTAACTTCAACATTCAGGATACAGTTATATTATGCGGGTTCCAAACTCTAAAGTTGCTATTCTCAACTTTTTGTTGTTTGTCATTATCTACAATGATTTACAATTAGCGTGTAAGCCAAGGGGACAATGCGTGTTTCCACAATAAAAATAAATCTTTTCAAGTCTTAAAGCAACTAGCAGCAGGCAATATTGTTTTTAAGGACAATAGGTGGTCCGAAAATAAAGAAAATTTATGTTGCACAAAAAAATCGTAAATAAATTACTCTATACAAAAGATGTACCTATTTTTCGCTTGTATATTTTCCGAGATATTTTCCAATCGTGCACCTATATTTTACTTGCAACTTCAATTGTTTGTCACTGAATTTAAACCGATAGCAAAACATGCCTTCAATGTATGAAAATTTTAATGTTTCATAATAAATAATTATAAACTATTCCGTTTCCAAGTCAGTATCAAGTCAGAAAAATCGTCGGTTTCCCAGCACTTACGTGTTCTTCATACTCTCAATATTCATGTTTACCCACATTTGCCTCAATTTTTGCATTCAGTAGACATTTTTAATGAATCGAGTTCGAACAATCCACGCGCTATAATTATTTTTCTACATATCAATATCGACGTTTTTACGCTCTACTTGTGCAACTTGCAAAATTACCCACTCATCTGGCAGTCGATACTTGCCATTACGTGTATATAAAGTTTGATAGTTTATTGGAACCTACATAGGTAGTTGTACAATGTACAGTCCTAATTTTACTAAGTTCCGTTTACTTACTTGAAATAATCACAGTCCAAGAAATGAGGTGCCAACTACAGATGGTACCTCATTTTTTTAAAACTGAATTTTTCTGTAATTATGTACCTATTGGTTTTAATGAAGTTCTATAGTTTACCCCACAAAAAACACTTTTACTTATTTCAAACTGAAATTTTCAAAAATCCGATTTTCGACTGAGATTCTATAGATACAACCAAACACCCAGTTATGCAGTTGTACATTATTTCAGAAAAGTGATTTTTCATTTAGGCCCCAAATGTAGAAAGCTATGCCAACTTTTGTTCAAACTGCAGCCTCCCTCATTTTCCTCGTCATTTTCAAAAAGGAACAATTTCCTTATTAGTTCTATTTGAGGTCATAATTATGCTATAGCTGGAGATATCTGGTAGATATGGTTTTCATAAAAGTTTTGTTAGGTTATTATTTTATTAGCAATGGTACCATGTTCTCACGGTACCTCTTTTGTTAAAAACTCAATATTTTTTGTTAAAAACAGCATGCGCAAACTGCTGAACGCATGTTTCAAAATTACACCAACCGTACTGCAGTTTGTATCCCATTATATTTTAAGTGGTTTTTTCAGAGAGACCCAAACAAACTCTCTTATAGCGGCTCAATGTTCTTCAGTATTCAACTGCGATGGAACTATCTGCTACGCTTTTTTAATTTTTCTTGAAAATTCCCCTGAGCTGCAGAAATCTCTTTTTTCGATTCATCCTTTTAGCTTTGGAAGGCGCTATTATGGCCACTTTCTCCGTCCATCCGTCCGAGACAATAACTACTCCTATAGCTTTCAAGATATTTAATTCGTTCTTTTTGCATTTGGTAGCTGATAGCTCTGGCACCTCAACCAAGAAAAATCGGGATGATTAATGTGCGCATGCGCAGACTGCCAACTTTCTTATTTATTGTGATATTTTTTTGAAATTTTAGCCTAAGATTCTTTTAGTAAAGGCGAACATATCGCATATTTTAAACATCATGCTAAGTTTCTTATTTAGAAGAATATTTATGCCATAACTTATTTTCCTTTGTACACATAAATAGTTCGTTACATGACCTTTTGGGACGTAGTGATCAATTCATGGAAAACAGGCTAAAGTTACTCACCTGAAGGCGAAAACTTTTTTTTTTTTCATTTTTTTAACTTTAAGGCGTCAGTAATTAGTGGTGGTAGATATGGAGAATACGCTAGATAGGAAACGAGATAGGAAAGCATTTGGAAGCTCATTTTGTGTAATGTATGTGAGTATTTCCGAATTCTTTGGCCATTTATGGAAGTCGTTAGCTATCATTGGAATTCCTCTGAAGTATTTCACACTGGGAACTCAACCACTATTTTTTATAATCACGCACTGATCGAATTAGGTCTTGCTAAGGTGGTGTAGCGATTCAGAGTTTCAGTGAAGTCACGAAAACCTTTGTCAACTTTCTTGAAATCTGTTTGGAAGATCATGAACTTGTGTGCAGCTTCTGTAGAAGGTCTTTCGAACGCTGGGTGAATAAACACTTCAGTTAAGACAACAGTTTCGGAGCAAAACAGAGTTTAATGAATTTTGTGAAGTGAGGTCATTTTTAGCAGTAACAAAAACTGAGAGGAAACACCAAGTAACGAGTAAAGCTGTCATCATCGGCAAACAGTTACTCATCCAGCATCCTCAGTGGAAGGTGGCGCAAACAGGTTCGAGAGGGGTTCTCTTCACCGTAGTCCGCAAGAAGAGGGACGCTGCAGAGATACCGTCGATTTATGTTTTCTTTTGTAAACATTCTCTTATAGTCATTTCCTGTTGTTCCAATAATATTGCACTGGCACTTCTTCCAAATTTAACAAATATACTTCTTATTAGGGCCAGTTACGACCTCGGATGGGCATTAAAAAGGATTGTATCAACTTACACCTAAATTATTGGACAATCGTTCCTTAAAATAAATAATGACATACCGGTTGGTCCACCCTCGACCATAAAACCTACACGAACATTAATTGAGAGGTAAGTTTTTGGCTTCTGTCTTCGATGTTCCACACACAAGTTCAAACAGAAGTTCTGTAGTTTCATTGAAGCGCCTGGAAACTTGTAGGAAATATGTCGAAGTCCTGTTGAGGTAGGTGTATTGAAGTCTTCCAACAGTGCAGTTTGTTTATATACGCCTGCGTACCGTGAATTATCCCTTTGTAGTCGGGTTCATAATTACTGCTATGGTAAATGGAAACGTTCAATCAGAAACAAGTAACTATGTCATTCTTGTTGTAAATTTTGACAGGTTGCTATTTTTCTAAATAATAGGGACGCAATAAGTCAACTTCCAAATTTTCTATTGTCCTGACTACGAAAGAATAAACACCATTTGAAAACAATTTCCATGGCGCGCGATTCCTAGGGCACAGAACGGAATTTACTTACAATGATTTTTTGTATTAATTTATTTCCAGGTCCGAGGCTGGATTTCTCTTTGGCGAATCTTAACTGATTGTGCCCAATGATAAACATTTTTAAAGAATATCACCCTATACCCGTACCCGCTCCAAACGTCAGCTGCGTTTTGGAAATTACCGGTAATTTCTAGTTTTTCTTAGCCTAGGTTTATTTCGTTATGGTTCTCGATCTTACTTGTCCCCCTTCCCAAGATTCTTTTCGTTCTCCTAATATTTTCCCAGAAATTCGCTTATTTACTTCATTGCCTTAAAAATTGCCATGAGTTTCCTTAGTAGTTTTCGCAATTATTGCCTAAAATTTCTGCCTTTCAAGTCTTATTTATTCTCAATTTTTATGCCCTTGTGTATTTTAAAATGTTCTTACCTAGGTTTTGCCGGAATTTCCTGGATAAATCGTCAGTTAGTTCAAATGACACTTAAATTAAACTTAAATGATAGAAAAATGCGTGGAAAATCTATTAAAAAATTCATCGAGGGTGTCGAAAGAGCATATTTTTCATTCAACAGTGAGCGCTCAGTGTCTGTTTTATGGAACAGAAGTTTGCATCAGAAATTACTTTATAATTTATTGATGTTCCGGGAGCAAATCTATTCTGATTGCCTATTTTCATATTTCATAAAGAAGGGTGCCCGAATTTAATCACCCCACAATCGTAAATGTGCGCGCTAATTGTTACATAAACGTTACGTAGTAGCACTATTTAAACATTCACGTAGACAATTACGGTCGGATTGTGCTCCATGAAATTTGTCTTTTTCGTTTTAAAACTTACAAAAATGTCCCGCGCAAATCAAACTGATGCGGAGAAAAATAAACTCTTCCGCACGAAGAACTCAATAAAGATTGAGCGCCATGCCAACTTGAAAGTTTTTTTGTTGCTTTTATTTCAAAGCTTTAAGATTGATGAAGGCGTACTCACTCAAATGCTGCTAATGTAACTTTTCCAAAGTTTAAACCTAAATTCATTTATTAAATTTCACTTATCCTTGTTTTCGTCGATAATCTTTGATTAATGTTAATGCATAAACAAACTTTTCAAATTTTAAGTATACCAGATTCAGTCACTTCGAATTATGGTTTCGACTTTATTCGTCTATTTTATAAGGGAAAATGACTTACGTTATTGAAACGGACGCAGTTGGCGATTTTTAAATGTAAGCATACAATCAAAGGAACAAGATAAAGGAGAATTGAAACTATGTATGATATGATCACCAAAATGTCTTTAAGTGCTAGGTATAACGTTTCAGCGATTGAAATTTGATTGCATCAAGATGGATTATTGTATCAGAATTAATTTCGAAAATTCACTGAATGCAAAAACTTGTTTTGCTGACTATAACATAAAATATAGCTGTGTTTCTTGTTTATTTTATGCTTTATGTTATTCTATTTAAGGAATTTCTATACGATTTGTAACCGAGTCATAAATTTTATTGAAAAAATTGTGCACGAAATTATTTGTGACATATCAGCGACTCAGCATGTGTTTTATGGCGGATACTCAATATCTACAATATCAAATTTGGTTTATCCGCAAATGGCTGGACCAAAACACTTTTTTATTGTCCAAAAGAAACAAGTGGCATTGACGAAAGTGCACTCAAATGTAAACTATTAATTTTTATGTTGATCTTTAGTATTCTAATCTAACTTATAGCTCACATTTTGCAACGTGCAAGGAAGGACAAGTACAAAGCGGTACAAATTAACCCGAAAAAAGGTTTCGCAGTTTCACGAAAATTAGTTCAGACGAAAATTGGAAACGCTGTTATCCCTTATTCATGTGCCACATATATATTTTATATCCTTCCATGCAAGCCTGTTACACATCAGTTCGGTTTCCGATTTATTAATTTTGCGGATCCTGAAGGAAATATTAAGATCTTCCTCATATAAAAATCGCTTGGATTTCAATTGCTTTTGTGCGTGCGGGCGCGTATTTCAAGAATGTTCGCTTTTAATTTAACGGCGAGCAATATATTTGACAAGCTGCTTAATTATTCATTACAGTACTTTAATAGACTGTAATGGCGTTAAACGACAACTTTAATTTCCGTATGGTCAATAAAATGATTGGAGATTTATTTTGGCGAAAGTGAAAAATGTGAAGCGTATTAAATGAAATTAGCATACTTTTTAATTTGGATTTTTGCCAGATGCAACAGTTTCAGGTAACTTTTTTGTTGTCTAACGACTCATATACAAAAAACAAAACATTTTACCCGCATCACAAAGCGGCAGGTGCGCCAGGATGGGGGTTTTTGTCATTCATCATTTGTAAAAAATCTGAGTTCGTAGAGAAAAAACACAAAGATAAAATCGTATTGTATATTGCGGAATTTAGGAGGCTCGTGTATCGCGACGGGCGTAAAATTAACGACCCCTTTTCGCTTGGAAGCTGGTGAAGGTGTTGATATTGGCAATAATCAGAAAAATGACATCGGCAGTTTTCGCGGTTTGCGTGGATTGTGTGGAATTGTGTACATTACGGAGGATCAAGAGACATCGAAGTACGTATTGATCCAGGACCTCTCCTTCAACATATCAATTAAGGGTTGTATTTTATTATTCGTATCTGTATAAATTTTTTGGGAGTATGCCGGCAGAGGCTATAGGTATTAAATTAGTAACAGAGCTTATTTCGAGTTTTGACCTAAAATCAAGTTAAAACGCTGGCCTGAATAAAAAGTGACTTCGAAGTGGTCCCCTTATTGCAACTGGAATATCTACCTACGTTTCAGTATACAATGAGTATGATTAACGATCTCCAGAATGGAAGGGTTCGCAAGAAAATCCATATTTCGAAATAGATTACACAGTTTTTTGATGTATTAATCATGGATGAATATTAAGGCTTTCCTATTTCTCGAGTCTGTGAACCTTTTGAAAAACTGGACTTTTTTATGACGAATCCTGAGCGAAATCAATAACGGGAAAGTTGAATGAGACAGCTCACGTTATATCTTTATGCTTTGAATATTTACGCTTTTCAGATTTTATTATATGTTTGTCAGAAATCGAATACCTACGTTTTGTAATGAAATTTTTTTGCTCCAAATAATTCTTGCCTAAATTTTCCTTTAATTGAGTTGAAATAATGCTAATGCACTATAGTCAACTTGCCCGTAATTTTTATTGAGCTTTTTTTTGGTCGTTTTTAAGTTACATGCAGATTGAAATACGGCGCTCGGTGTCATTTTCTTTCTAAATTGAATGAAAAGGGTCTTCAAATGTTGCTTCCGGAATTCGGATATACAGAGTCGTTTGTTACCTGTTAGGTACGTAGGTGGGCTGTTCACAAGTCGTTTTCCAAAATGTATTCTTTAAAATCGGATGTGATGTCATAATTCATCTTCCGCAATGTGCTGGTCGTACGGGTTTAGCAAGATTTAAATATTAAAATAAAATAGTAGCAGAGATCCACTATGACTAGAACATTCTATTAAAATAATTGCAAATTCAGCTTTGAAATACTGCAAAAGAAACAGTTGCGCAATGGTACATAACACGTACTCGTATATTTCCCAAATAAAGCTAGAGATACGAATCAATATTGCGTAGGTATTTAAATTACATTAACTTTGTTCAGTTAACGGAACTCCATTTACTAAATTCCGAAAAAAATAAGGTAGATTAACATTAATGAACATTACACTGTAATATATAAAGTGTGGTAATTTATCTCGCTTTCGGGCGTATACCTTTAGGCAATGTGTACTTACTCGTAGATAAAAATGCCCAACACTAATGTTTGCCCCATTTTATTTAGAGCCACAAAAAAGATTAATTTATAGTCGAGATGGTCTGGAAGACCGAATCTCTTATCATTAAAAAGATGAAACAATGCCACGCTAGAGTGGAAATACTTCACATTCTTTGTTTCTAGTGTTTACACGTCCTTAGGTACATCGCTTCGTATACTTTTCTGCGACAGCTTATTAAATTAGGGAAAATGACATTTTTTATCTATGATTTAACGTAAGCAATCACGAGAGCAATCATAAGATACTGATTTATTTACAAATGTGCTATCATGCGAGGGTTTCGAGTTGTCTGGAATCTCACGCAAAAGGCAGAACGAATTTTTACCTTACACGGTAAATAAGTTTTAGGCCTTCGTATTTAATAATCTGCTTATGGAATTAGACAACAAATTTATTAGTTATACTGTGGGAATTTTTAACTTTTAGAATCAAAACAAGTTGACTACAAATATCACTTTAAATTTAATCTCAGTTCTCATTGTTTAAATTTGTACATTATTAAAACACTTTTTTGGTAACTCCGATTGCAAATCGATGTATCGTCAAAAAAGCGACTCATGGACCACGGCGAATCTCAATCTGCAACCCTTATCGGATTCGCGGTGGAGTTCGCTGGGCCGTCCACACTTGGTGCGGCATGGATATCGATTCCAAAGCACAGACGGCTGCTAAAATTCAATCATACTCAAGAAACTATAGGAACTAGGTATTTGATTTTCGCATGCATGAACAACATACTTGGCGATTTCGCAAGGTGTGAATTTTTTAGTAGGGTGTATCTAAAAACCATTTTAAAGCTTTAAATGCATTATTGTTTGGTGCAATTTGCACAGAAAAATTTAAGTAGAGTTTAGCGGAAACGCAACCGTTGTCGCAATAATTGTTGTCATTGATTTAAGTATACATTTTTCGATACAAATGGCTATAAGAGTGTCCACACCAATTTTCATGAGTCTCTGGTCATTTTTTTGTCCGGTAGCTATTACGAATTTCCAAAAACTATCTTTGGTTTCTTTTTCAATTTTGTTGCGACCAAAATTTAGTTCCTATTTTTCCTTTAGGGACGAGCTACCTTGCGATACCAAAAGAAAGTAAACAAGTTAAAAAGTCAATTATGCAAACATAAATGACGAGGGCGTATTTTCCTTCTAATAATATTAATGCTAGGACTGGGAAAAAATACCGGCAGGGACGAGATCTTTACCCCTTCTCTTTCAAAAGAGCCGCCTATCGTCGAAGTCTAATACAGTTTGTGGAGCGTATACAAATACATACAAATAATTTTGAAATTGGCATTAGTTTTATTTTGTGATGAAATTTTGACTGTTCATTAATTATAGCGTTGAAATTTGGCTTCAAATTAGTGGAATAAATTCGCAAAACGATCTCAAGATGTTCCTCAGTCATCCTGTTCATAAATTTGTTTTTACGAATTTAGATGACTGGTTTGATTAACCGCGGGCCGAATCGAACCATGTTGGGGGCCGAATTTGGCCCGCGGGTTGCTATTTTCCCATCTCTGATCCAGCTACTGTCTGGTAATACAGGAAGTTGGCAGCAACTTTCGCATTTTCACGGAACTTGCATTTTCTGATTCAGCTTCTAATTTTCGTAAGGTTAGTAAGTATATACGGAACTTTTTAAAAAACTTATCTAGAACTATTGTGCGATAAGAATTGGCATTAAAAATTTAATTTTGTTAGTAATGATTGGTGTTTTTATTCAATGATACCACGGATATATTGTTTGTGTATTATATCTGCGCTCATTGGATTGCGATCATTTCAGGTAAACGAACCGAACTATTACACAGCGTTGTCACAATTCCCTTACCTGCTTCTATTGTTGAAGTTGAAGTACTTAACTTTTAACGAAATTGTAGGTAAATTTCTTCTCTCCTTGAAATAGATGTATTCGAGGATGTATTGTATTATTATCGGTACTTAACGGTACCCACCAGTGTTATGATAGGTTTCTCCAACTTGGGCCCTTTGTGGCACAACAACATATTTGGCAACTCTTCCATAAGACCAATACTGAACTCTAAGTGTGAATCGCACTATAGAACTATTATGGATGCAATTCAATTAATCAATCTTTACTAGACGCCAAAATGGCAAAACTTTCTACAATATGAGTTATCCTCAAATGTAAAATGCGAATTTTTCGTCTCTTTTCTTTAGTATCCCACGACTATCTCTTCTTCTCTCTTTCAGCATCAAACTTCTGCTTCTCGATATCTTTTCCACCTCACCCTTTTCTATTCTTCCTCTCTACATATTCCGCATTTTCTTTCTTCTCTTTCCCTCTCCGCTCATGTCCACATCTGAATCTTGCCATTATTTTAATTCCCTCCCATAAATATTTTGCTAACCACCCCCTTATTACGGGCAGGGACAATCTCGCCGTCGGTTAACTCGCCGTCACCGGAAACAAAATAAAGATTATTTTTTTTTTAATATTTAAATCTAACACTTAGATGTCTATAACTGCAATCAGTTTAGTCATATAATATTATTTAGCAATCTCGTTTCATCATTGAGATGCTGTAGTTATTTGCAGTGTTGTGTAAGATCCTTTAATTCTGGATCTAGATAGAGATCCAGATACATTTAAAAATCATGATTTGATCCAGATCCAAGAGTCCCCCAAAACGATCTAAATCCTTTTATCGTATGCAAAATAGCCAGAAAAATTGTACCTAAACCGTTGTGAAAAAGACCTTCCTAGAAAATTAATAACCGCCTACACCCTTTTAAGAATTCACAACAGTTGTAAATTATAATTGCACTTCGGTTTTCGTGCTTGGACATCAAAGTATGTTATCCTTTCTTTCTTCTAATGCTGACAGACTAATCCTTTACCTGTACCCGTCGTAAAATACACGGATTGATTGATTGATTGATAGTGATATTTCGGAATATCTTAGGGGGTTAGCCCATAATTATGAAATATAAATGTGTAATGTATAACCAAAAATATTTTTGTAATTTTAGAGTGTTTTGTTTGATAAGAACAAACTGATTGCACTAACAAACATTTAGTAGTATTTTTTATTATTTATTCTCCTGACGGCGACTTGACCGACGGCGAGTTTGCCCGACGGCGAGTTTGTTCGACGGCGGGTCGGCGACGGCGAGTTGTCCTAGACCCCCCTTATTAACGTGCTCCTAGCGAGCTAGAGGTGCCTGTTCGTCTGTCCGTTAGCACGATATTTCAAAAATGAATGGGCCGATTTTACAAGGCCTTTTTGACATCTCACATTTAGGAGCTTTGCTATATTGGTTTAATTTCACCCTCTGTTGTTGTATTTGTACATTCGGGTTCCTTTTTGTCAGCTCATTTTCCATTTTTCTCCTACTCTCCTCCTCTTTTCCACCTTAACCTGTCCATATCCGTTTCTTTCATAATATTTTCCTCTTTGTTCTTCCTACACTACTTTTGTGTTCATCCTCGTTGTCAAGCATTCTTTTACCCATTCGCTTTCCTTTTCACTTTTCTCAAACCTTACCATCCTACGTCCCGATGCTTATCTTGATCTTCTCCATTTTTGTTTCTTCCTCTAATATACAATTTGGTGTCCTTCCATTTAGCCCTAATACCCATTTATAATACCTTCTTTGTATTCCTTCCAGTCCATCCCATTCCTTCCACCCTCACATTTCCGCTCCATACGTGAGCACCCCTGTCACTATTGCATCGAACAAGTATTTTCTTAGTCTGAAATTGTTCTTGAAACTCCTCTTTCCTATTTCCCACACTTGTCTAATCGTTACCACCTCCTTTTTCTTTAGTTAGATTTGCGCATTTGCTCCAATATGCTCTGAATCAAGAAAATCCGATGTCGTGTGAGTTTAATCCACTGTTTTGATTGCATCTATGATTCTGGTTTTATAATTATGAATTCCTGTTTGATCCATGATAGTGAAAGTCTCTTGAATTCAATCAAATTATAACTACTCGTTCACAAGAGATGCTCAGCCTTCCTAATATGATTAACTAATGGTTTAAAATGATGGAACCAACTACATTATTATTATACTTCGTGATTACTAATAAGTAATAAACCACGTAAAAAGGATTCCGGGCATTTTCAAAGTATTTGGACACGTTACATAATTGTCTTTTGGAAAAATTTGCTATTACATTCATGCACGGTTTAAGAGTGAATTGTAGAAATAAAAATAATGAAGAGAAGAATCGACTTGTTCAATGAAGGGAAGGAATTCAGGAAAGTAGGTCTCCCTACTCCTATTGTAAAAATCGCATTGTCTGAAAACTATTATAATTCGGCGCTTAATACTGCGTAAAACGATCACGCCCAATTTCATTTTCCTCGGATAATTACGAAGTAATTTCCGAAATTGAGGGAAATAACCTTTCCAGTTTAGACTAACAAATATGATTGAGTATTGATTAGCAACAGAACACTTATTTCTTCCTCAGATAATCTTTACATTTGCAATAGACACAAAAAGAATTAATTCCTTTAGAGCGGTCCAAACACGGAAATTTAATTTCTAATTTACAACAAAACCCGGGGATTTAATTGCTGAAATTTTTTACTTGCGGCTTTGCTAGTGCTACCGCAAAGTATACGACGTTTTTTAATTATAAAATTTTCATTTAAAAACTTTTCCTTTTTGAAATTTCTTAGATTCTAAGTGCAGGGTGTGCGACTTCATTGTTTGAATTTTAATTTTTAATTACTCTCTAGAACTTTCCAGATCCCTTCTATAATTTCGAATTAATTTCGCCGAAGTTAATGAGGTGTATATTTTGTCCATTTACGTGAGCGATGAGGCTCGTATGCAAATTGCCCATCCCATTGATGCGCTTTAGCAATTTAAGAGATAAAAGCCCGCAAGTTTTCATCTTTATCTTCGAAAGTTCATGGAGTGTGTTTTTTCTATGATTTAACTGAAACTGTTATACTCACGAACTTCGGGACTTTAATCTGCGAGCTTAAGGTGGGAACTTTTTCAAGATCGCAGGCTCAACGACGGGATGATAGGTTTAATTATTCAGTAAGCTTTTAGTTTTGGAATAAATAAGCGATGGCTCAGTAAATGTTTTATTTCTCCGCAATCATGGCATTTTGCCACCGTCACCGTGGGTATTAATTGGGTGACGTTTTCCTTGTCACCGGAATAAAAAAACCGAAACTGTGAAATGGATTGACGATATAAACGTGGAGAGCTGTAATAGGAATTAATTTTATCCTTAACGCTTAAAGGCTTTCTTTTTGTGTTAAACGTGTAATTATCGTCATGTCGTAAAAACTGACACGAATTTCGCTTGGGAACGAACAGGAAAAGAAACGAACGCAGAAAACAATATTTTTCTTTAAATTAATTTTTAATACTCGAGGGATTTTTCTCCATATTTCTTTTTTGGTGTCTACAGAATTGACATGGTCTTTATTGTCGATAAGCAAAAAGAAAACCATTGCGAACTTCCAACTTCATTATTTCATTTGGACTTTGAATATATAAATTGAAAGATTTGGATATAAAAGCATATTTGTACTTAACTTAATAATTGGACAATCGTCTTCTGGTCTTTTGCTAATAACTATTTGCGATAGGTACTTTTTCTACTGCGCTTACGGCCTTAGATAGTAATAGTAATAGTAATTGATTGTGTTAATATATTGAAGAAATGCTTACACTAGTCCGAAAATCGTATAAAACATAAACATAAAATACATGAAACATATAGAACAAGATTGCATAAATAACATGAAAATTCATTTAGAAAACAAATAATTAAAAAATACAAACAACAAAAAATAAGTTAAAGTGTTAAAGTCTTGAGGTCGCCCAATAATTATATTTGGAATGTTGCAGCTGATAATAAATAAATCTGAACTTTATAAAATTGTTTTTAATACAAAGTATGATATTGACATAACACCAAAGTAAAAAAGATATATAAACAAAACGAGTCTTTATGCACAAAGCACAAGCAATGAAGTAATTAATTATCCACACCAACTGTAAACAAGGGCAGTACATCGGCGCAATGATTGACGGCTACCTTGTATGCAGTAAATCCATCCCTGTTTTTAATATCAAGAGGAAATTGAACGTTAATTAGATATTTTACCAAAGAAGGGTAACATCGTAAAGCTGCTAAGTGGAGTGGTGTATTTCCATCCTTATTTGTGACATGTTTTTTGGCACCTGCTTCTACCAAAAGGGAGACAATTTCTTCAAGGCCATTCCATGCGGCCGTAGTCAAAGGCACTTCTCTGTCTTTGTTGGGGATCTCGGTGTCCACCTTCATGTCTAGAAGTAACCTAACCATTTCGACGTCCTTTTTAACCACCGCCAAATGAAGAGGTGTGTTGTTATCTCTATTTTCAATGTCCTTGTTTGCTCCCCCTTCTATTAATAGACGAGTAATTCCTCTAAAACCCAGCCAAACTGCTGCGAGGACGGGGGAATCTCCGTTGACACTTTTCCTGTCCTTGTCGACTCCTTGCGAGAGTAGTAGTTTTACCATTTCCTCGTCACTATTGAAAATGGCCAAATGAAGTAGAGTATTTCCATTTCGGTCCTGAACGTTCTTATTGGCGCCACGTTCTATTAAGCGGGAGACTAGTTGCTGAAGACCATTCGACGTGGCAGTCATGAGTGGAACACTTCCGTCCCCGGTGGCGGCCTCAACGTCCGCGTTCTTCTCAAGAAGCAGATTGACTAATTCTGTGTTATTTTTAATAATTGCAAGGTGAAGAGGTGTACTGTTATCTCGGTTTCCTCCGTTTACATTTGCTCCCCCTTCTAAAAGCAAACGCGCAACGTCCTTGTATCCCCACCAAACGGCCGTTACCAACGGAGTGTCTCCAATGTTATTTTTTAATTCAAGGTCAACTTTCTTTCCTATAAAGAGCTTCACCAATTCTCTGTCGTTGTTATAAACAACCAAATGAAGTGGAGTGTTACCATCACGGTTTTGAACATTTTTGTTAGCACCACCATCCATTAAAAGCGAAATTATTACTACAAATCCATTGAAAGTCGCCATAGTAAGTGGAACATCTTGATCCTTATTCACCGCTTCCGTGTCCACTTTCTTCTCGAGCAGCAACCTAACCATTTCGATGTTGTTCTTCGACACTGCCAAATGAAGAGCGGTATTGTTATCCTTATTTCCGACATTCCTATTCGCTCCGCCCTCTATTAGCAGACGAGTGACCTTTCTAAAACCCCGCCAAACTGCCGTTATCAGAGGGGTATCTCGAATATCGTTCTTAACTTCCAAATCAACTTTTTTGGCTATCAGCATCGTAATCAATTGCGCGTAATTTTTATGTGCCGCCACATGAAGGGGAGTATTTCCATCGTGATCTTTGACATTTTTGTTTGCTCCGCCGTCTATCAAAAGAGAGGCGACCTCTACGAAACCATTCCACGCGGCTGTAATGAGAGGAACGTCTCCGTTTTTGTTCAATGCTTCGGTATCTGCTCCTTTGCCAAGAAGTAACTTAACCATTTCGATGTCATTTTTTGTCACTGCCAGATGGAGAGGCGTATTGTTGTCTTTATTTTTCACGTTTATGTTCGCACCTCCCTTTATCAATAAGCCAGCAACCTCTCTAAAACCAAGCCAAACTGCCGTTATAAGTGGAACGTCTTGAATTTCATTGCGTGTTTCTATATCGACCGTTTTCGTCATTAAAAGTTTAACCATTTCCGGGTTTTTTCCATAGACGGCCAAATGAAGGGGAGTGTTTCCATTTCGATCTTTCACGTTTTTATTAGCTCCACGAAATTCCTCAGCTTCCACCAAGATTGCTACCACGTCCAAGCAACCTTTGTTCACGGCTACATGTAACGGAAGATCTCGTGCATTGTTTCGAATGTTAACCATTGCGCCATTATTAATTAACCATTGCACTTTATTTGTATCGCATCGATTGGCAGCAAGATGCAAAGGCACGGCGCCATTGGGATCTTGAGAATTAACATCTACACCAACAAATCGTCATGCTATCGAATTTAGCAAAATAATACGTACCGATAATCCTAGTGCTATTTTCAACTACGTTATCACTATCAGCAAATGACACAGTAAACATTAATAAGAAAACAACGTACATTTTGCGGTTACGATACGTAGCAGTATCACGAATCAATGCAAAAACCAGTTTGGAAGCATTTATATATGAGTCGGTTTCTACGATCGTCATAAGTGGTGTGAGAACGGAAAATCCAGAATGATGAACCTTGTTTGGGAAAAATATGTAATGTTCGTGTTATGGAAATAGGAGTTGCTTTTCTCCGAAGTTGTAGATATCTACTAATAAGAACAAGCGTCCAAGCCTGCACTTCTTAATTGTGATGATTTACTTAACGATTTAAACGCTTAGGCTTTGGCTTTAAAAGTGAATATGATAGATTGTGCTGTAAAGTGTGAAGAAGTTTTTAGAATCCTCTTCTATCAAAACTGTGTCAAGAACGCATCTGTAAACTGCTGTCGAGTTCTCCAACTCGTAAATGAGATGACATTAGACATTTTCTGTATGCCACCCTGTGTATCTTAGGTTTTAACAAAGTATTTGAATGTTCTGTAAAATGCTAATTATCTATACGAGGTGTCAATTTTAAAACTTGCCATATTTTCCAAGCTAAAGAAGATATTGAAAATCGCGCAAAACCGTTTCGGGGCTATCGCGGGGGAACCAGAATGACGGCTATGAGTGACAAACGCCCCCCCTCCTTAACACCCCCCCTCCCTCTTCAAAAATCCTAAATGACAGCCCCATACTTGTGACACATCGTTGGAAAGCTACTAAAAATTGCTTTCCAGTGGTACCAATAAAGTCAATATTATTAAGACAATTTAACAAAAAATTTTTAAAATAGTGCACACGGACGGCAGTACAAAACGATAAAGGATCTGAGGATCCTTAATAATATATTCGCGCAGGCGGCGAATATTACGCACTCTTATCGTAGAGATGGAATGTTAAATCGTAATTGATTGTAATTCAACAATTTTTCTTGTTTTAGTAGCCATGTGTAGGTGTTCTTATACAATATACAGGGGGAAATTTTGTCTGGAACACTGATTTATATACTGAAAACTACAACAACATGGTCGCAAGGTTACAGGGGGGGGGCATATTTTTTTAGTGGCACTGTTTCCGTAAATACCGATTGTTGGCGCCATAGCGGATTTTTTAAAATAGAAACACCCACTTGCGCATGCGCAATTCTGCCCAAAAGCTTTTCAGATCTTCGTTTTATGTCTAAGAATATGCGTACCATATTTTGTTCCAAATGGTTCAGCCGTTTAGCCGGAAATGAGAGTACAGATAGACCGACATCATCGAGATTTTGTTTGATTCGCATTCCTGGTGTTTCAAAACGTGTATTTTCGTCAAAAAAGTGGGGGGTCATTCTTTACCCCAATGCCTTAACAAGAATACAAACATGAAATAATTTTTAATTTCTGATCGAATGACACAAATAACAAGTCTGTAAGTGTCAGACAGACAGACAGACATCAAGAGCGCAAAAGTGCACTTTTTATTTGTTGAAAGTGCACTAAAAAAAAGTAATGATGGAATATAATGGTTCGATTATACCTAGTGTTTCAAATGTGATCAAGTTATTACGAGTACTGTGTTTAACCCCCTAATCGAGCCATGGCACCCACTACATGCATCGCAAAAAAACAGCCACAAACTAATTGGAATACATTCAAAATGTGTAGGTATATGAAGAAACCTTATTACCTCATAAAGGTGTCGTAACGAAAATAAATATAGAGGTGAACGTTACGCTATACAAGTCATCAGCATATAATGCGCTCATCATGTCACCAAGATTGAAAAAAATCCTGCTACGTATCCTTCGGCCATTACTTTTATCTCTCTTCCTTCGGCAAAGTCTCGTTCGAATGCAACACACAATGATCGCAAGTCATTTGTAGTCGTTTTGCTTCGCAGAGAATTTTTCGTGCAAGTATCAGGTGGTAATAAACATAAAACAGTGATTGGATTTTAAGTTAGTACACTTTTATGGTACGTCGAAATTTTAAGTGTCGCTTCGTGACTATATCAAAGTGGATCATAAAACGAAATTTTCGATAAATAATTGATTAAAAATTTATTAAACAAAGAGGCTCATTTACTTTGACGATTATTACATAGGATTTCGGCGAACGTTTCGTAATTACCATATTTTTGGAAATAGAGCCCGCGTTTCCTGTATTTTCCTTGTTTGGCTTACTGCTGCGCGGCAATAAAATTTTATACCGTTACAGATATAGGTATTTGTCAATATGTCATTGGTCCTTTGTCAGCAAACAAGTGGAAATGGGTATACGTCAATAAATTCAAATTTAACCGTATTTTCCCCCTATATAAATGTAACAACGCCTCGGGGAAAGAATTGCTATAGGTACACATTTCGGAGCCCGTGTTTTCTTTGTATATGCTCTAATCGATTTGCATTATTTTAATAGGTGCATAGTTTAAAGAGTATGTTACCCTAAATTTACAAGGGCTCTAGTTCCGAGCGGGTTCAGTTACATTTATTTAGATCATTTGCCTTTTCTTTACACGTCGAATGAGTGCGTGTAGGAATATTTAAAAATATTAAAGTGCACCTGTACGCCTGCTTGCCTGGACAGATGGTTGCGCGTTTTTTTGTCTGTTGAAATGTAATTTTAAGAAAGTTCTTCGTTTTACGGACCAGCTGACACCAATTGGGCGCTTTATAAAGCATGTAAGGACCTATAACCTCTTACATCACTGAAAAGAGCATTTCTTACTGAAGTGCAACGAATGGATTATTCGTTTAGCCTTAAGACCCCACTTACCTTGTCAGATCTAAAAGAATTTTCTGTATAAAATGCTTCGATAACGCTCAGATCATATATTCGGAAAATCTATTTTTCACATTAATCTGCAACAGTCTGAACGGATTTATGTACCTACTTTCCCAAGCTATAAAGTTCGTTTACAATTAGAACAGTGATGCATTGAAATGGTAAGGTCGGGGGACTTCATTCCTCATTGTCTTCAACGGCAAACTATTCGCATAAATCTTTTGCGGTGTTAATGAGAAATTACACGAGTCAATGTTTATGAATTAATTCCAAATACCTCAGTCTCGATGCAAAATTCTATATTAGAAAGGCCGAATTCTTTATTCTTACTAAAACCATTGAATAAAAACACTATTTTATTCAATGCTAAAACTTAATGAACAGTTTTCATTTGAATTGAGATGCATTAAAACTGGCCTTTAATTAAAATACAATTACGTATTCACATACAGATCCCAATTTGCTCACAAATGTTCATATCAAAGTGGTATCAGAAATGAGTACGTCAGTAATTCGTGAATTAATTTAATCCTTTTATTACTGTCGATTACTACATCTTTACCGAAAATTCCAAGGATATATACATATATTAATAATATTTCTATTTAGATTTATAAATCAATTTTGGAAAAAGTTCCGTAAATTCCCCCCAAAAATCATGATCATAGTTGTAAATGGTTCAAAATTTAAAATTTCTAAAGTAGGCTTTGTAAAGGTTAGTTACATTACCCGCGGCCAACTCGCTAACGTAATTTAATTACCCCTTACCTTTTATCTCCTGAAAATCAAAACTCGACACTCTGGTTTGATTGCTGACGAATAAAAAATACAAATTTCCAAATAAATAAATAGTGAATATATAAATTCGATCCAATTCCATTCTACATTTTTTCTGATTTAAAAATTTATGTTTCCTATAAATATTGAAATTGCAACTCCTACCTGGTGGTTACGTTTCGTCCTAATGTCCCGTGTCTAAATTTTTATCCACAATAAACTAAATTTTTTACACAAAATACTCGCCTTATGACTAAGGAATATTATCCAAATTCCCAACTAATTAAAAAATAACCAAATTCCTTTGTATGAATGAGACACAATACAAATTTGTTCCATGCAAAGCATTTCCACAGATCAGTTCGGTAACGATATTATGATTACGTTAAGGTTAAATAAACATCCGCTGCAAATTCTTGAATACAACCGATCAATACTTTATACTGTTCAAAAAATTAAAATAACTTACAGATATCGCTGGAATCGGTGTTTTTTAGGTTCTGGAAGAGGATGGGGCTAGTTCCGAATTTACGTAGCAAGGAATGGCACTTCTGTGTAGGAAGTGACGACGTACAGATAAACTCCACCACTATGTCCGAGTTGTCTACGAAACAGTCATTAGAACCGAGTCAACTTGTTGATGAGGTCTTCCAAAGACACATCGTCCGAGAACTAGAAGATGTACTAGAAGCAGGAATCAACCTCCAAACTCACCTTGGACATCGCCGATGGAACGGATGGGACTTACCGATTCTGCGTGGATTTATGGAAACTTACTGCGGTTACTGACTTATGAAAAATTGCCACTGGCGATTTATGTCCTTCAGTACTCGTTCTCTGCGGCGATCTGTCTTAACCTTCTCGGCCCGGTGTTCTAAAAAATTACGTACTCGCCGGAGTTGTGTTACCCCAGCTACAATTTTGTCTGTTAGCAACTGAAGCGGCTTTATTTCTCTTCTGTTTACATTTTATTAACGAGCGACAAAAAGCGAGATCGTTATTTTGGACTTTCTGTCCGTCCGTTCGTCTGTGTGCATGATAACTCTGCCCCAAGATCTGCCAGCTTGTGTACGTGACAACTCGCGAACGGTTTCGAATTCTTCAAATCTTTTTTCAGTAATAGGTAGACATTTAGACAATGGTCAAAGAACTAACTGATTAAATTTTGATCATTTGGACTTTTTGTCCGTTCGTCTGTCCGCCTGTATACATGATAACTTACGAACGGTTTCAGTTTTTCCAATTCTGTTTTCAGTAATAGGTGGACAATGGTCAAGTGTTTAACAGATTAAATGTTGGTCAACCAGTCAACCAGAATTGTTGTAACTCGTAATCACTATCGGAATTCCTAACGTTCTCCGGAAGTTCTCATAGCTGCTTTCCTGTGAGATATTTTCTGGTCACAACAATAAACTAAAACTTAACAGCATTTACCGTGCGAAAAGCACAAAATCCAACTGACAATCGATCACAAACGTAACCACATTTATGCAAATTTCGACATGCAGTGACTGAATGACTTACGATATATGCGACTGAGCGTAAAGTAAGCATCACAGGAACCGAGGGGGTTAATCGACCAACCCCGACGGTTTTAACCTTATTTTGATTATTATTATTATCTGCTCTAGATGGTTTTGGCGATTATCATGGTCAGATTACAGGTTCTAAATACAGCTTAAAAACACTTTCGCCAGGGAATCCTCAAACATCACGATCATAAAAAATGAATTTAGGACAAAAGGAGAATACTGAGCGACCGCTTGATGGAAAGCTGTATTTCCGCTCTATTGAAACACTGCGTATAACAAAAAATGAGAAGAAAATGACAAAAGAAAGAAAGGTAAAGATCGCATTGCGTTATAAGTCTCAATGTCTTAAGGATAATTAAGACATACTCTTAATTTTCCATAGACTTTTTTCATCAATTTGCAACCGAACTCGCGAAGTTGTTCAAATGCGGCTGCGGTTTCTGCTACTGAAGAGCGTGATTTTTGCAAGCTTACCCTTCAAACGGATAACTTTCTTGAAATTACATTTCACACAAAAAACGCGCCTTCTGTCCAGGTAACCTTACTATTTTAACATGGGTGTACAGGTGTACTTTACTATAATTAAATACACCCGCTCATTCGGTTTGCAAAAAAAGCAAATGTTCTATAAATAAATGTAGTTTGCTCAAAATTCAAGGAAAATAGTTTTTAAATAAAGTACCAAGGCATAAAATAATGCAAATCGATAATAGGGGATGTACAAACAAAACGCGAGCTTCGAAATGTGTGCCTAATGCGATTCTTTTCCCAAAGTGTTGTTACATTTATATAGATAGTGGAATATAGGGTTAAATTTAAATTTATTGAGGTCTATTTCAAAGGACCAATGACATACTGACACATCTATATCTGACTACTGAAGGATGTAATTTTTGAAAAATTCACCTCTTTCAACCCGAAACCTTTTCGGACAGAACGCTTTGTATGCTGCTGTATTCATTCTTTGACTTAAAAGATATTTTTCGGCTTTTGAACTCATTTTGGACGCACTTCTGGAATTAAATTCTGTACCTTTAAATTTTCAAGATCACACACAAAAAAATGTCTTTTGTACATAGTGCCACAAGGTAGGTGATCAAAGTTTAGGGGAAACGTTTGGATTTGAGGCATATCGGTTCAATCTCCTCTTATACGGCAACCGCATGGGTAAGTATTGCCTTTGGTACTGCTATTCTATATCACAACTACATCAGACTGAAGTTTTATTCTTTGAATACATTAATTTTCCGCTGTGAAGAACACGAGTTTGGTTTTTTGATAGGTGCTTCGTCGATAAAAAATTAGTTCAGAATGAAATCTATCTGGATGAAATTTCTTGTTCTTACATTTTAAAATGCAGTCATCATTGCTCTGCTGTAAGAAGTAAGACATTAAGCTTTTCGCTCCCGGAAAGTTTACCGAAAACAGTTTACCGAAAACAGTTATCCGAAAACAGTTTACCGAAAAACAATTCACCAAAATGGCAATATACCGAAAGAACAATACGTCGAATTTCAATTGACCGTAAAGCAGTTTTGCCGAATTACACTTTACCGAAAGGAAAGTTTACCGAATATTAACATAACCATCGAGGTGGAAATGTGCTCGCCCGAAAAGATGTTTTTTATGTAAAATTCGCCATCCTCAACCAAACGATCTTACGCCCAATTTGCAAACTTTTGACAGTTCAGGTGGTCCTAGCCAGCTCATAATTTTGCAATGTCTGTTCGTCCGCCTGCCTGTCCGTTAGCATGATATCTCGAAAACCAACGGTCCGATTACAATAAAATTTTGCAGGTGAATTCTTTATCAAATTTGTAGATCGGAGTTCGTGAATTGGCAATGTAGGTCAAAAAAATGAAGGCCACGATCTTACTCATGGTTGAGTCAAAACTTCAAACGCGAATTGCGACTGAACGAGACGTCGGAGTTTGGAATATTGTTAATGTACAATTATATTAAACACGAAAGGTCCAAGATGACATTGCTGATGCAATTATTACATTAATTATATCAATAGTTAATACTACTATGTTTCTAACAACTTTTCCTTCACACTTTACCAAGGCTTAGGACTTGCAGCTCAAAGTGGCGTGTTTAGAAAGTCAGAAAAGAATTCCTTTGTCGTTTTTTTTTGTTGTTTAAATTTTTTTGTCTTTGTTCCGGAAATTGAATTCCTTTTTCGTTTTTTCTTTTGTTTTTTGATTTGTTCTTGTTTTTTTTCAAAACGGGAGAAATTTTCGATAAACTCTCCTTTCGGTAAAGTGTGATTCGGTAAAACTGCTTTTCGGTAAATTGAAATTCGACGTATTGTTCTTTCGGTATATTGCCATTTCGGTGAATTGTTTTCGGTAAAGCTTTTCAATGTTACTGAATTTCTCAGGAGGTTAGCTATCAGATAAGCTCAACTGAAACATGAAAAATCCTACTTTAGCTTATTTTTAATTAACTTCGAATGCAACTAATTTCACGCCGTACGATTGCACCCATTGCGCCTGGGCACAGTCGTAAAATCCACTCTTTGCCTTCCCCAATTTTCATCTCAACACGTCGTATAAAACAATCGTTAAGACTTTGACATAAACTTTTTATAGTTCCAAAAGTTACAGCGATCATTAAACGAAATGATTTCCTGTTATCATCAATCGCTTCCCTTCGCCTTCAGCTTCTGCTTTATCTCATAACTAGAAAGCACGGCTAAACTAAAAAAAAAATCCCCATAAATTTCCTCTTATGAATCTACCTTCAAGGTTCGTTAATTCCAAGTTCAGCGACGAATTAATCACGTCTGATAGTAAAGACTATGGAAGCGATCCTCTTGTAACGAGCCAGACATCTGCGTATACAGTCAAGGCACTTTATGCAAAGAACAGCTTTAGTTCCTTGACCTTATTGGATTGTACGATGTGTTCGGAAAGGATCGCCCGAGGGCTATGTCTTAAAACTCGTAAAACCTACCGCAACCAGAAGTCGTTAAGATCTCGCTTTATGCCACAATGTGATTATAATTCATTCTTTCTTTATACTGGCTCAAAATAATTACACGCTTGCCCGCTCCCAGTTGATGAATCTATAATGATGCCGTTCAGTGAATTAATTTTTATGCAGAGATAGTTATTACTGTTATACTATTGACTAGTATCGTTTCGTTTTTATCAAGGAAATGGACTTGGTTGTTTAATTACTTCTGTTTCGCGTGTATTCTTCCGTGGATGTTTCAATTCGAGTGCTTGTGTATAAACTGGCCTAGTTAAACCAATCTCCAAAGCACGTCCACTTAAAATCTTCTAAGTTGTTAGGTACTAATAAATGAGATAAGCGATTTTCTTAAGGATTGGAAATTTAATTTACTGTTTATGGCGAGCAAACCGTAAACTTTTTAAATTAGCATTTTGATACATTTTTTCAATTCATTTTTTAATACATCAGTATTAGAGGCGGTTATGCTTCCCCCTTAAGTTTGAAATTCTTTTCGAACAAGTTGTTGAAAACTCTCCGCAGCTTTCAGATTTCATTTGATTCTTTTGTCATCGTTAAGATTTATGTGTATCTGAAAAGTGTCTTCAACTTTTAGATGTATTTCCTGTTGCTTGAATGGAAATTTGAAAATTGTGTAAGTTTTCTGCGTACACAGGTTGTATCCTGTCAAAAGAAATTTATTAGATGAATTTATACCGAAGTCGTTTTATTTCTCAAATCCAATGAGTGATAGCATAACTTTGAAAATGTGAAGGTATTATGTTTCTATATCTTTTGATATAGATTTTGGGGCAAGTTCATTCAAAAATGACCTTCTTTAAGCAAAATTGTCCAACTTGTATGAGTAGTAAAAAATAATAGTATGCTCAAGGGAAAAAGAAAATTGCATAACTTCTTGACATTGGTGACGTCAACTACAATCGCCTGGAAATTTCCTGAAAGCATTAATAAAACGGTTCATTAATGCAAATTTCTTTTCAAATGAGAAACTGTAACTGTCAAGCGCTTTCTAGAATTGCCCATTTCCTTTTTCAGCACACGCACGTCGTTTCGTACCGTCATCTGTCTGTCTATATGTATTTTTTAATGGGTTAACTTGAGGGATCAAATCCCAACAATAAGTTGATTGATTCAAGGGAAAAGTAAGGACGTAACTTACACGGGCGTTAAGAAAATAATATTAAATTTGTTCTGATCAAGGTAAAACTTTTGCGAGAGATCCTTGAAGAGAGAATTCGATTGAAAATAATGAAATTCTTAAGAGAAGGATAATGTAATGAATAATTAAAAACTTCACTGCATTTGTATTAGACCAAGAATGATAAGATTCTAAAATTTAATTACCCTAATTCGTAATTGCAAGCAGCCAATACTGTCAAGTTGTACAGTTGCGACAATTATAACTTTGCTCAAACTTCATCTTCCATTGTATTGATTTTATCAAATTTGCGCGACGTGCTTTCCCCGACAAGCTTGATGATAAAACAATTGCCAGCCATTCCATCTCATTATTTACAATTCTTATTTTATTTTACGCTGAGCTTTACCAAAATGTGACGTTCATGCAAATACCGAGGGGGAGGGGGTACCAAGACGGCGGAGTATTCTGTATTTTCCAATTTGGAAGTATAGCTGTTAAATCACATCAAAGAGAAAAGATATTTAATATCGTCTGAATTCCTGGACACTCCCCAACCCTTACATTCCGGCGTGCTAGTCTTTTTCGAGCATTTTTTAGTCACTTGCGTGCCCATATCGTCCTTATGGACTTCAAATTTCAATTGGGAAGTCTTTTATTCTTACAGACGCTGTGGGTTAAATAAATCTGAGGTATAAGGTGCAAATTTCAATCAAGGACCTGACAACTGAGTTGTTGCTGTTGAAACGCGTTCAAGATTTTAATGTATGTATTTACGTGGTTTATTGGTGTTTTCCTTTTACTTTTGCAAATATATAAAATATGCTCAGAATGGCCTCTGCTAGTACAGATTTATTATTATGGTCGGTGTTTCTTGTGAGAACTCAGGTCTAGCCTGGTTAACTAATCGCACGGATTAAAATCAAGTAACGATTAGTGTCTGTGTCTGTGTCTGGTGTAGTTATGTAGGGTCCTTAAAAAAAATTATATATACAAAAAAAAATCACACACGTACATTGGACATCTAGGGTGATGGGCACAATAGCCAACGCTATCAGGAAAGAGAATACGAGTGGGTTGTGATAACGTGGTGTGTTTCTGTGAAGAAGGAGTCTTGTGTTTTTTAATTGTATTTATGGTGTTTCTTTGTTCCTGAGGGCGTATTTGTGAGGTTGCTTGGGTTTTTGGTGGAGATATTGCAGTATTTTGTGAGCCTGTGGTGCTGTTAGGTTTTTGCGCTTCGGTTGTATATTATTATTATTATTATTATTATTTCTTTTATTGTATCTAAAGGATTATAATTTTCTATTATAAGGATACGGTTGCACTAAACGTGCTAAAACAGTGCGTAATACGTTAACGAAAACAATTTAACGAAAAAAAAATAAAAATATTAAGATAATTAATTATGAGACATGAGAAAAAAAAGGTGAATCATTGTGGTTTTACAAATTATATAAAAAATTACTCATTTAATAGGAATAATCGCGCTCTCAACATAGAGGTGACAAAACCACCCATCGAAAAGAGTATGTTATATGAGTCCGATTCCAGAGCATTGGCAAGCTCAACCAGGGAGTTTATCTCTCTTACCTAATATATACTAAAATGAAAGACTCGTTACTGTTTATAGAATAAAATAGGGCCGAAGGGGCTTACCCTCCGGAGTGGAAGGAGACAGTTGTGATACCAATCTTAACACCCGTGAAAGAATCGACGATCCGCAATGCTAACTTACATTGAATAATAGCATTGAATAAGTAATCATTATTCAATGATAATAGTTATTTATTATACAAGCCGATAAAGAGATGTTTAAACCACCTAGTGAAATAACATTCACTAGATGGTTAATTTCCCTTTATCGTCGTGTACAATACGAAACATTATTTTATAGCAGAGGCCCTAGAAATCATTATAAAACTTCCGAAAATGTTGTTGGTAATTAATTTAGACGTTCAAAATAGCAAGTTTAGGCTCTCCCTTCGTTTCCGTGGGAACAAAATGGTAAAACTACTACTACTACTACTAATCTCGCAAGGAGTCGACAAGAACGTTATGGACCGAAATAAGGGGGGGGGGGGGGGCAAACAAGAACATGGGAAATAAAGATAACAACTCAGCTCTTCACTTGTCGACGTGGAAATAGTTACGTTACTTCTAAAGATGAAGGTGGATACTGGGATCCTTAACAACAATAGCGTTGTTCCTTTGATCACGGCCACATGGAATGACTTTGAAGAAGTCTCCATTTTAATAGAAGCAAGTGCCAAAAAACATGCCACAAATAAGGAAGGAAATACACCACTCCACGTAGCAACGTTGCGATGTAACTCTCCTTTGGTAAAATATCTAAATTAACGTTCAATCTCCTCTTGATATTAAAAACAAATATGGGCCGACTCCATATGATCAAGCTGGCAATCATTGCGCAGATGTACTGCCCTTGTTTACAGTTGGTGTGAATAATTAACTGTTATTGCTTGCGCTTTGTGCTTAAAGCTCGTTATCTTTTATTTTAGTGTTATCTTAATATCATATTTTGTATTTAAAACCTTTGTATAATGTTCAGAGTTAGATTGTTTACTGCTAGCTGCAACAGCCCAAATATAATCATGGATTATAAATATCATTAATTAATAAATAAGATATGTACATTAAAAATTGAAACCAGGTGTCAAATTCTTGACAGAATAGCTTCCTAGCTGAAACCAAAAATTGCCAACATATGTACGCACTTGCGCATGCATTTTGTTAGCTTTTATTAAAAGGACCTACCATCTAAATTTCGTTAAAATTGTTCCATAAATAAGAAAGTTGCATTTCTGCGCATGCACAACACGATTTTTGCGCATGCATTTTGTTTGCTTTTATTAGAGGGACCTACCATCCAATTTTCGTTAAAATTGTTCCATAAATAAAAAAGTTGGATGTTGCACATGCGCAACTCGATTTTTTGCGCATGCATTTTGTTTTCTTTTATTAGGAGAACCTACCATCCAAATTTCGTTTTAATTGTTCTATAAACAAGAAAATTGCATTTCTGCGCATGCGCAACACGATTTTTGCGCATGAATTTTGTTTGCTTTTATTAAAGGGACTTACCATAGAAATTTCGTTTAAATTGCTTCAGAAACAAGATCGTTGCGTTTTGCACATATTATGCAACACAATTTTTTGACTTTGACAATTTTTTTCTCCGTTTTTTGATAATATAACCCGGCCCAATTTTTGTAGGTTGTACACAGGAAAATAAGGTCTTCCAAATAATAGAATAAAAATTTTAGGTTGCTATTTGAAAAAAAAAAGTTCGATGCCGTTACGGCGCTCCAAAATTTCTTTTCAAAAATCCGGCCCGTTATTTTTCTGTTCGGTATGCCTAAAACATATATACAAAATTTCAACAAAATCCGTCGAGCCGTTTTCTCAGAAATTTGCCAACAAACGTACGTACGTACATACGTACGTACGTACATACAGACGGAAAAAAATTTTATTCTTTAAAAGTTGCTTAAAATGGTCTAAAACGTCGACATTTGATGAAATTTTGAAATGTTCAAAAAACGTTCCTAGCACATGCTAGGAAGCTAAAAATTTTATTCTTTAAAAGTTGCTTAAAATGGTCTAAAACGTCGACATTTGATGAAATTTTGAAATGGTCAAAAAACGGCTATCGCAATAGCTACCTAGCACATGCAAGGAAGCTAAAAATGATGTAGGTACTTAAAATTACTAACGGGAAAATTGTTCGGTGTCTAACTCGGGAAAAGTAGATAATTACTAAATTTGTGCTTATAAATATATACTGAAAAAATACCATCGCAGCTCACTATAAGGAAGCTGGTGAAAGAAATGTCTATTGTAGATTGGCTCTACTCCACTTACTATACCATGACGTTATCGTAGACGGGCTATCATCTTGCGAGTCCCAAGTCTATACGAATTATGGACGGTTGAGGTAAATTAGGTGAACATTCGACATATCCCTAACCAAAACATTTTGAAAAATTGGTAATCTGCCATACCAAACCCCAAAGGGTGTCCGATCTTTGTACGCCAGAGATCCTTTTTATGAAAAGTCTTCAGAAAAACTTGCAAATCCCATGAGATCCCCAAAAATCGTATGAATTCCTGGTAGATCCTGTAAAAACCTGCTGAAACCTTCGATATCCCTTAAAATTCCTTGATATTTTAGATACATTGCAACGACACCACTAGAACTGAAAAATTCTTAAGAGCACGGTCACTTTTAACTTACGCGTAACTATTGCTAGTGATAGTATGACAATTTTACACCGCGATATTGATACTTTGGCATATGCCTGGCGTAGCTGCCTCTTCCAGAATTTGATCAACTGTCAATAATTGTTAATGATGCGAAAATATGTGATTACCAACCGATTTGTATAAATTAAAGCTAAGTGCTATTGTTTATTATTGTTTAAATCTAAATAAATAATGTTTATTTCAAAATTGAAATGGATAAGCTTTATGTATGTAGATTTAGGTGCATTACGTTATGTTAAACGTCCAATCTTTTCGTTTTTTTTCGGTTTATTGAAATATGCCTTCCGTTATGAATTTTTCCATATCTACCATTATTTATGTCTCCCACTTTAATTTTACTAAACGAGATTTTGTAAAAGTTGCCTTTGTGAGAAGAAAATTGAAAAACATAAATAACGAGCACGGAGACAGTTATACACACGTAGGTCTTACTTTTTTACGCTGTGGGTTTACATATTATAAATTACCCTTAATGTCCAGCTTTTTCGGTCCCAGTGCAACTATGCGACGTGCTTTGCTGCAGCATAGTTCGAATGGAATTTTGAGTTTGCGTTATACTTGGAAATCGATATCACAACGCCATTAAGGAATGCTTTTAAAGGTCCTGATCTAATCTGGGAAATGCGATCTTGATTCGAAAGAACTATACGAATGTGGCCATTTAGTGACTAAAGCTGTTTATTGAGAGGAAAACTGGAAAAGTGAACTTCTTTGAAAGCTCCCGGCGTGCGATGCTAGGGAGATCCCTACAAGAATGTAATGCCGAAGCAGGAAACGCTAATAAAACGCACCTGCTGTTATTCGACACCCTGCTAACTTTTAAGCTAGAATGCGAACAACGATATTTCCCGACTTTTAGTTTTATACATTTCCATCTTTTATATTGTTACAATTTTTTACTAACTTAGCTGCCTAATACTTCAAAATCAGGAAATTAATGTGTGCGTGTATGTGACAGGAATAGTGTTACCGTTAACGAAGGAAATAATGTCGAAACGACATGGGGTAATGTCGCACCGAACACCCACAAGTGTACTACGCTTACTTTAAACATACACGCGGATGCTGCATTTCGAAAGGCACTACAAATGAAACTGTTTGTTTTCGATTGCGGTTTTTCATTTCCGGCTTCTGCGAAACAGTTTTTATTTAGACTTTGGTCGTTTTTGTTTTACGCGATCGTAATGGATTACGCCAAGAGCGGTCCAATTGATTTTCTAAATTTAGGGCAGCACTATTTTTATTTAAAGTCAAACTGTCATGTCGGTTTAGCCTTCGCTATTGTGAAAACAAAACACGAAATTATACTTGACATTTAATTACGCTACTAATTACAATTGTCCGGAGAGATTTGTCTTTGCATTAATTATATTCTGACATAATTGTCATCATCGTGACAGTCGAATCGACATTGACGTGAGTGGCGAAAGCATAAACGAATCATAGCAATTTGTCCATTGCTTTCCTCAGGCATCCGAATGTATTTGCCACTATTAAATTTTTTTTAATTGTTAATTATACGAATACTTACATTCGGTATCATTAGCGATGTGTTAACAAGATAGTAATTAGTTTTGTTGGCGTCTCATTGTTTCCTTGAGATCAAAGGAGGGTTGTTGTTGACGGTATCGTGGTAGCTCAGTTTGCATACTAATTGCTTTTATTATTGCATATTATTAATTAATTACTTTAGTACATAGAGGATTTTCTTTTTGAGCATTAATAAATTATCAGTTCCCGGAAGACTTCCTATTAAATGGGGCGTGAAAGTTTAGTAAATTTAATACTATTTACCGAACACAATGTAAACGCAGGATCCCGTTACGCGGTTAAACACACAGATTATTAACAACATATAGAAAGTAAGTTGTTAGTACAGTAAATCACCTGAAATATCGTTATCCCACTTACCTACCCTTTGGAGCTGTGACAGAATATCCATAAAAGGGTATAAAGATAAACAACTTGACTTCCACATACCGACAGGTTTCATTCAACTTCGGATTAACTGTCGCCCTTCACAAAACTCGGACCAGGAAAGGTCTGAGCACTAAATCCAACACATATTTTGTAAAATAGGGGCTAATAAATTAAGTGCTACTTCTAGCTAAAGCTAATTAGATGTAAGAAAAATTACGATTGTATTTTGTTAGCGAATTACAACGATAATGATTTGCGCACAACGTCATATAAAATTACTGTATTATTGACCATTTAATTGCAAGAGCATACCAATACACCATTCTAGATTTACGCATTAAACATACAATGAAACGAAAAACGAGAGATCAAAAAAGCAATGAAGACTGAAGAGACGAGTTGCGAAAATCAGGGCTCACTTCAAACAGTGTAGGAAAATGTTGGTCCATTACATGATACAATGTATGTACATGATTGTGAAGTATGTATCTATAATCTAGATATAGGTACTTACATGTTATACAGTTGTACAAAAAAAAGATAACCAATCATAACGTTGAAATTCTTATAGGAAGCGGCCAAAGTGGAGGGGGAGTTTTACACAGCCACAATATATACAAAATATAGTGTGGGCAATGTCGTTGAGCGATTTCCAGGAAGAGGTGTTTTTGAGAATCAATAAATCAAACAACTGGAGTACTTTTTTGTGGGGCGTTCAGCTAAAAGTTTTTTAAAAGGTGAAATCGAACATCAAACTCAAACTGCAAATTCAAATGCAAACGTCAGACTGTGATTTTAAGTTTTAAGCTTCAAATGACAAATTTAAAACCGAAAATGTGAATTTGGAACCTTGCAATTGAACACTTGGACTCTCGGAGTTTTAACTGGACTATCGGATTATTTGTTGTGTGGTATCTACGACCTACATTTTAAATTTGAGGGTTTCCCGTTGAATAAATCTCAGTTTGAAATTTTTTTCTTCACTGCCTGCCTTTTAAAATGGATAGTTTCACATTGAAACTTAATGCTATTGAATATAATACCTCAAATTTGAAATTTCGATTTATGAACTCAGAAATAATTTTTGTAGGGTCGTAATGACTCTTAATGACATTTTAAAACGATGAAATTTGGAACTAAGAATTCCGTTCAAATTTAAAATCTCGGTTCAAGATCTGTTAATGGCCAAAATTTTAAATTTAGAGGTTCCAATCGTCGCGTCGTGGTCAATGCTTGTAGACTACTACTAGCCAAAATTTTGTTGTAAATTATAAATAATTTAAGAATTACAATGAATGCATGATGTGCAAATCATCAGTTATACAAATTTAAAATTTTTTGCAGACAATTCAAGCGATTCTCAATTCTAATTTTGTATTATGAAAGAAAAACTTTCAACTGATTAAACATAAAAAAGCTTTCTGCCTGAAAGAAGTAAATATTAGCTTCGATGAGTCTATACAGTAATTTCTTATTAATTATATACGATTGTTTTCCTTTGATTAAAAATTAAAATTCCGTCCGATATTGATTTCAACAAAATGAACAACGAGTAATAAAAAATTACTTTCCAAAGTGGATTATTTCCAGCCTTTTTAATATTAGAAATTCGATTTCGTTTAATATCGAACTGTTTACGAAGAATGTCGGACAATTTCATCATCACGTACAAGTTGTTATGGTCTCCTTTACCCTATCCATACGCAATCGGCTATTTATAAGAAGTGTCTTGTTCCTTAATTCTTTTATGTATTTGTGGATCTACACATATTGTCAGTCAGTAATGTCTATTTACCAATTATCCAAAGCCATGTTTTCAAAGGATATCACAGATAATTTACGTTTACAAATGATAGAGGATTAATTTCCTACATTATTCTGGAAAAGTATGGATACTATTTTCCTGATGCATACGGTGTTTCTTGAATCTCTTGATATTGTTCTCGAACCATTTTTTACAGTGTGTAAAATATGTCATTAGCTGTTAAACGAAGGTTTATTATTTTCCGATATAGAATAAGAATATTCAATAAAACGTATAGATTTTTATTTGAAAAAATTGGCCGCCCTACACTTGACCCTTAAGGATTTTGGTAGCCCCGCTAGTCCTCGCAACAATCTCAAGATAAATGGAACACCCTGTGTACAAATTAATTAAGTGACATACACATATAAGATTACGGAACTAGTAGTCGCAAAGAAAGTTCACAAAAGAAGTGACCATTACACCCCAATTCGTCTGATGCAGTTAAATCCCAATAAATCATCCCTGAAACTTCGAACTTTTCTAGGCAAAAATACTTGCTTCAAAACTTTCTTATATAACCTTGTACACAAAAAATAAGGTCTTTAAAATACTTTTTTATAACACTGGCATTTTAAACCGTTTCTAACATTCATTAACGCTCACAGTCACAGTTTACCGATTCATATGATCAGCGACTAAGATGGATCAATTCATAAAACATACATTTAACAGTATTTGATGGTAGGGGTACTAAATAAATGTAATAGCAAGTTTAATGCCGCATTTAAAAGGAAGAATAATTCAAAACTAGCCATGTAGACTTCTAAACTACTGCAACAAATTAATCCTAGTAATTGTTAGCTTCTTTATCATAAACCAGGCTATATTATTTTATATTTTATGGTCGTTGGAGAATAAGTACGCTGAAGGCTAATATCGTAACAAATTCTGATTCACATTTTCTGCGGTCGTTATATAGAGTTAATGGCAATTAGCTCACAGGCAAGGGGGAGTTGGAGGCGGACGTGAGCAGTTTGATTTTCAATACCCCAATATGACTATTCAGAAAGATGTTTCCTTACCATTTTCCTATGTAGCTAATGAGTTCGAATTTTTCGCGAACATGAGGTCTCTTGAGCATTAGTGGTAGTTTCAATACATTCCGAAAGCTTTGAAACAGAAAATTATATACAAATACGACGTTTTAAAAACAAGAATAGTTCTTTCCATTGTTGTGGCTTTTTTGTTTTATAAATTGAGGTAATAACTAGCGAAAGGGGTTTACAGAATGCTTCGTCTTGTCTTATTGTGAATGCACAGCGCAATTTAAGCTGGTATAAACTGTATTCATATTGCATTTGTCTGAGCTTCGCGTACACATACCTTGCTTAACAAAATAGGAAAATAGCACATGCAAGAGCCACAAATGTGTTGTTTTGAATTTGTTGGCGATGTTATGGTTTCATTTGGTGGTTTTCGGTACACTTTGGATATGCGCAGTTTAACCGCAAAGGATATTCTCTGAATGAGGATTATATAATGTCATATTTCATTTGAACTTGCACATTGATATTATTTCGTCTTACCCACAATCTACCTCAGATTTTTATTGAAAGAACTTTTAAAAATATGGCAGTAATATTTTTAAAAGAAACACCGTTTTCTTCTTGGGACTAACGATGTCAGTTCCAGGTTGAAAGTAAAGACATGTTTACAGCAATAACACCCAGTCTGAGTCTGGGTACTAACAATGATAAATGTTCACAGAGTTTCGGTCAATGAACGTCGTGCAATCGGCGTTGAAATAAATCAGGAACTCCATTATTACTTCCTCCACCTTATTTTCCTAACGTTTGTTATTTAAAAAAGCGGAATAAAACGCGTTTATCATTAACCTGATAAAAGCGAACCGATCGTTTAAAAGGGCTGGAAATAATTGAAAGTCCTAATTGTAAACCCTTCCTTATCCTTTTCGGTCGACGTCCATTGTTTGTGTTAGACGAAATTGATCCAGAATATACTGCAGTGCCTTGTGTCACACTGTACGTTACACCAATGAGCCGAGCATCCGTATAAATTGAAAATAAAAGAAAGCTCGCAGTTCAGCAACTTTTATCTTTTACTAATAAGACAATTCTGGATAAATTATTCACACGTCAAAAGTATAAAAGTTGAATTGCCCTCTTATTTCTCGAAGAAATCAAATCACGAGTGGAGATTTTGGTTCCTTTATTTCCTGTTATTGTCTAAAATTGAACAACGAAACCCTTTTGAAAGCCCTACTTTTAGCTGATCGAATTTCTACTTCCCGAGATACCTACCCCTGATTTATTTTCCAGGCTGACGTGTTCCCTATTTAAAGAAATGTCAATTTGAATTTCGTAGGAATATGAAAAAGAAATTGCTCAATTTATAATTCTGTTACCGTCGTAAATTCTCTTGTACAGTTTTTTTTATTAGCGAAGTTTTTTCGACGTTCTGCAAAAGTTAATTTAGATTTGCGTTATGCGGTTACACCACTTTATCAAAAGATCTCCACAATTAATTTACAAATATTTTTGTACGCGCAATAAAATTATTTTATTGTCTACGCCTGTTGAGTACGCAATTAGGACACATAACTTCGTTTTTATAATCACATAACGTAGGTTAAATATATGTAAATTGGATATACTAGCTAGAAGATGAAATATGAAGGCACGGAAAGGATCATAAAGGATTAGAAAATATAGTTAATCTCTTGTTAAATAATATCGTGATTTGTTGACTTCTGGTTTAGCTATTAGAGGATAATACACCCACAACCGCAATTAAATTAGCATAGGTTAATGCTTTTCGTTCTGGTGTATGCGTACGTTATTCTTGTATAATGCACCCCCAACACACAGACAGTTTTTATCAGCTTTCAACTAATTATATTTCTGCTCTTCCTATTCCAAAATTATATTTGGAAAAATAATCAGGAAAATAAAGAGGAAGATATGTTAAATGCCCACCCTTCCAAGTTTTGTACGAGCTACTAGCAGTATTCTAAATCACTTTTTTATATGGAACCGCGCATATTTTGCATTGAGTAGCGAGTTAATTAATAAATTTAACTAGTTATAAAAACTTTCTTTGTATTTCATTAATTATAGGTAATCTTTGTTTATCTACCTACCTACGCAAATGTTTTTCGCTGTGTGCTTTACGGTTTTTCTTTCATGTTCCGCGTCTTTCTTCTTGCTGGATATTGCTTCTAAATTGCTCCATCTGAAATACAGTTTTCAGCCGAAACCGAAACCGTAACCGAACATTCGGCACCTGTCCTGGTTTCGGCCGAAACCGTAATCGAAACCGAAACTTCCGTACCTGAATTAAAATTTAGTAAAATATTCCTTACACCATGAAATCTATTGTTTTTCCTACCTTCGCAACAGATTATTAATAATTTCATAATCAACAACAATGCTTACCATTGCTTAAGCGCCGATATAGACACAACTACAAATAACGATCAAACGTTCGTGGTGAAACTAATAAGAGCGTAAGCGAGTGAATCAGTTTCAAAGACACGACAAGCCAAAAATTGACCTCTTGAAATTCATGGAAGGAATTTATGGAATTCTTATATAATTCATGAAATTATTTTGGAATTCATTTAGTCTTTTTACAAGCTATGGATGTAGTTGTGGGTTACTTTTTATTGATTTTAATATAACTAATTGAACAGGTGGGTTAGAACGAGTCAAGTGTTTTTGAGAGCGCCCTGCCACGATAACAAACGCTATTTCTATTCTTGTGTACACTACGTTATTTTGACTTCGGCACCTTCAATAAGGTTGGCAGTGTATATGTGAAATAATTTCAATTTATAAGTGCAAATCTGGTGAGTTATTTACGAATAAACACAAAGTTAGTTTATTTTACTTGCATTTGTATCTCATTGTTTGTTTTTCCTTTTATAGATGTTTGTAAATGCGTAATTCTTGTTTAAATTTTATCGCATTGTTTGTTCAATTTACGAGTATACTCGTATAATGTGTTAGAAGTGAGGCACATCTGGTCGAATTTGCGTGTTTTGTAAAAGGTTTTATTTGGTCGTTGGTTTGATTGTTGGGCGAAATTAAATTAACGCACGGGTTCTTTGCTGATTAAAGAATGCAGGTGTTACGAAGAATTGCGCGTTTGATGTGGAGAAATGGAGCCGTTTGGCGCGTTCGCTTGTTTCATGGAAGGGGTGTTCTCTTAAATACCGGAGACAACGAGAAGACGCTAAAGTGTGCAGAAGAAGTTACAACAATCTTAATTAAACATTTAAGTTATTACGTCAAGTGAAATACCTAGTAAAAGTTCGTGGGAAGTTTTTAAAACGTCATGGGAAAGAGATGATACGCGTGTGGATCGTCCAAGCAATTACGAGTAGTTGCATAGTGAAACCTTTCTATTAAAGTTCTTTTCATTAAAAGTGAAAAGTATTTTATCACTCGGGAAGCCACCAAATTTACTAATCCAGATTTTGTCATCAAGCTCAGTGTTATCAAAACGCAGTGAAGTTCCTGAAGCGTTCAGCGTTTGTGTGTCAGTTTTAGTGCGCCCGAATATCGCAAATTTGTTACGGCCAGATTGATTGGATTGTTTAATAGCTGTACGTAATTAAGTTTTCTTTATTCAATTGTCTGTCGCCCGCTTGCCTGCGGGGTGTGTATAAAAAAACAACGCAATGGGGGAGTAACCACACTGGGAATGCGATCTGCACTACAGAAATGTCACGAAAATGACATAGAAACGTGGATATGTCATGGTCTCGGTCATGGTAATGTACTAATGTTGGGAAATGCAGAAATGAAACATGAGTACCTACAGTTTTGAAATGGTTTATAAGAACATTTTTTTATACCGAAATTGCTTCCTGGCTCGAGCTAGGTGGCTATTGCTATCACTATTTTATGGACATGTCAGGGGAAAATTTCATCAAATGTCGACTTTTAAAGAATACGTTTTTTTCCGTCTGTATGTATGTACGTTGACAATTTTCTGAGATAACGGATCGACGGTTGTGTTCAAATTCTGGATATCTATATTAGACATTCGGAAACGAAAAATAACGGTCCGTATTTTAAAAAAATTTGGAGAGCCGCAACGGCATCGAACTTTTTTTTAAATAGCAACCTAATATGCAGTCGCAACACAACAACGTAGGACCGCCCGAGGTATTTTCGAGAGAATACATAATAAAAAAATTTGCTGTGGCTAGCACAGATACCACCCGTACTAAATTTGATTCCAATTGGTTCAGCCGTTTAGCCGGAAATGAGAATTCGACACACTTGCGCATGCGCGATTCTCCCCAAAACATTCTATAAGAAAATTTTTTTTCCGGGTCGATCTGTGACAATTTTTTTTTCGGGGCTCAAAAAAAGGCAGTGTATATATAACCTTCCTTTTTTACCAAAAATCGACTACACCAAAATTTCTCGGGAAAACACTTTTTCTTATTAATTTGGGTGGGTAGAATCCAAATCAATTCGTACTTTTTCGATCAGACTTCTCAATCAAAAGTTATAGACTAGAAACCAATTTCGAAAAAAAATTCAAAGGGCTGTAACTTTTGAACTAGTCGCCCAATCTTGGAACTGTTTGAAATTATGGATTCTACAGGCCACATTCTATAAGAAAAATTTTTTTCCGGGTCGATCTGAGACAATTTTTTTTCGGGGCCCAAAAAAAGGCAGTGTATAACCTTCCTTTTTTACCAAAAATCGACTGCACCAAAATTTCTCGGGAAAACACTTTTTCTTATTAATTTTGGTGGGTAGAATCCAAAACAATTCGTACTTTTTCGATCAGACTTCTCAATCAAAAGTTATAGACTAGAAACCAATTTCGAACAAAAAATCAAAGGGCTGTAACTTTTGAGCTAGTAGCCGTTTAGTCGGAAATGAGAGTACAGACAGACAGACAGATCGACAGACCGATCGACATCATCCAGATTTTGTAAAGGGTAAACTTTGTTGTTGTCCGAGTATAACAATGGAATTGCGTGTGAGCTGCGACTACCAGTTCCGTAATGTTATATTTCGATGTCACTTAATTAATATATACAGGGTGTGGCGTTATTATATGTATCAGTCCATTAGTGCGGAAGAACCGAGGGTCTCAAATGTTTGCTTCTCCAAAATTCACATAACTTGGGTTTCTTCTATTACTTTTTCTTAGCGTGCTGGCGTTACGTAGGTTTGTGCGAATGCTGTTTTCCATTTTGTGAAACATTTGACAAAATTCCTAGACCCCCCCCCCCCACGAACGTTATTGCAAAAAATTCTTGAAAATTAGGTGAAATGCTTTTCACAGGATCAACGTCCATGGTGTACTTAATTTTGATGGTGGTGGTGGTGGTGGTAGTAGAGAAAGTAGAAGTGGCAAGTTGTAGTAGTTGAAGGTTTCAAAATGTCATTAGATAGATATTATCGTACGCAGAGGTTAATCATAGAATGTCAATTCGTGTCTATTTTTTACGGTGCCGGACTCCATGATGAAAAAAAGAAACGTTTCGTTTGATTGATATTAACCAGAAGTACATGCAATTTAGTAAACTCGACAATAAAGCTGGAAGTCAAGTAGTCACATGCAATATCGTTATTACTGGTTTAGAATCTCATTATAGCGAATACATAAGGGGTATTCAATGGTCCCGTTTTCAGCTTAATTATTTTCAATTCTGTACACACTTCCGGTTCTATAGAAAGTTAATCGCTACCTTCTAAATCAAATGCTAGGTTTTGTTATTTTTTTCAAATATACGCTAAATCTGGAGTAAAATTTTTAATTCAAATAAGAAATAGAACACACAACAAACACATTAAACTATTTTCGCGAACAACAGATGGTAACAATATTGGTCGGATGTTTGAAATGATGCAAAATGGGTAGGGTTTTCGCAATGTCATAAAAACGTGAAAGACGTCTGAATTTTAATGGAAATGTGAAAATATTCGCGAAATTGGAAATGATTGAAATGTCAGATGTAAAGTACAACAATTTTACAGGAATGTCTCCCCCTCAATTTACAATTAGAAAATGACAGATCATCTGCTTTGATTGAAAAGAAACCAAACTTGTTAATGTTTAAATGTTTTTTGGAAGTTACCACAGAGAAAGTAGTAGCATGTTTACTTTTTAGGATGTTAGGTACTTATAAGTTTATGTACCGGCTACTGCTGCTGCTAACTCGAACTATAAGTCCTTAATCATAACCTTTCTCTACCGATTATATATTCCCTTTTGTGTGGTTATGACAAAAATCGTTCAATAATAATGTACTTTGGATGGCAAAATAAAACTTTACCCCAAATAATTACTCTAAATCCAAGCTAAAGCGGATAGCAAAGCGATTTTATTCTTTCAAAGATTCGTAGGTCCTGCTCACTAACGTTCAAACCGGTGGAAATTCATTTTAAAGTTAAAGTTTGAGAAACAATCTTAGAAATGACCAAAGTCTTGAAGTTTTCAAAACGTGAACCAGCTTTTATACTTTGATTGTGATTTAATCAAAACTACGGTTTGACATCAACAAAACATCGATCTGATTCATTTTCAATTACGCTGTCAAAACGTTCACATTCAGTTAGTGTGAAAATAAAGTAGGTAATAAACTGCCACACGGTCCAAACCAACCCCTTTGCGCCTTACAATTCACCCATACAGTATTTGTACGCAATTCTTTTAGCAATTCAACTGAATTTTAAATAGGTCGGTAATATTTGCAAAAAAGAACTTTACCTCCCTCGTGTATTCGTTTGCAAAAGTTCGCAATAAAACAAAACGAAATTGTTGGAAACGTGTACGTGTTATATTAATTCAGTCCCATTAGTATATTAAAATTTGAATTTATAAGTAAAGGTTTAGACTAATTTTAATTTGGGTCAGAAGCTCCATCGTGTGCTTTTTGTTTAAGAATTTAATTATCATTATCCGGCAACGGTATTTGTATTAATTTTAATGAAATAATCAGTTTTGTGTATACCGCTGTGAATGCTTTCGGAATATCTAAACTTTTTAATTGTTTTCAAAATCAAAGGGTGACGTTGTTTGCTTGAGGTCTTTATTTCCGCTTTTGGTACAGTAGAATTACCTACGTATTGGGATAGAAGTGCTTAGTTATAAAATCCTTCATAAATACACACAACTAATTTATCCATTCTAAATTTAACATTTCCTTAAACACGAAAGTAAGAGTATGTATTTATTTTTCGTAACTAAATTATTTGAATTCACCAAAATACGTAACATTTTTGTTTGAGTTGGGAAACTTTTTTCAAGGTGATACTGTCCAACGATTTACATTTGTAAAACGTTTTCGATTTGCACGATCGTTTTTATGACGATTAGCTAGTTTAATTCTCATGCTCGTACAGTTAGTCAAGTAATTACTGAATTCTAAAACTAAAATACGCGGTGTTTGTGAATTTCCAATCTAAAGGATACTTAGGTTTAACGTTCTAGGTAATTACGACCACTTGATTCAGTAGAAAATGAAGCTTCCAATTACTAGAGTTAATTGCGAATGGTCGGTACTGTAAAAGTAAAACTCAAACATGTTGTCCCGTTACTAAGTATACTATCCCATATTTTTAAGTGGAAACTGTAACCAATTTCAGTTAGGGCAAAAGATGGATTTAATAGTTTACATGCATATAAATTAAACATTGCGGTTTGACTAATATTAATATACTAACGTCCGCACTAACTTAATTTGATATTCAAATCAAAACATGAGTTCTGGTGGGGTTAATTCTATTCATGTCGCCTTGTTTGTACGATGAGTGTCCGATAATACTATCTGGAAGTTGCACTCTTCGTCAGGCTGAGGATGAAAGCAAGCACAACGTTATTCATAATATTCATGCAAGGGTTTTTGAATAATCATTTCTGGCGTGTAGAGATTAGGCAATGCAACGACTTCCTCTGTAATTTCCAAAACAAATGTGTTAATCCTCGCACAAAGACTGCGCGGAAAGTTCTTGCGGGTTTAAATAACATTTCGGAAATTTGGCCAAGTCGGTATTTATCAAGACGACTGCGCATTGTATGGACAGCAACCCCTATTGATTATGGTGGCGGTTCTTGGTGCAGTATACGGCTGTAGTCAAGGATATGTCTATGTAAACAAGCGCCCTTTAATTGAAACCGATAATTTATTAAAGCACAAGCTTAAATCATTTGCTAATTACTCATCTTCAATTACCCTTAACACTGGTCATATATCATACAGCCGCAATTGAATTGTTGCAAATTTTTACGGAGCGCTATATTAATTGATTTTGAAAGGTTAGCGAGTTCGATTCATTTTTCAATTCGTATCACACGTATTACATAATTTTTCATCATTTATCAAACGATTTATCTTTTGTTTTGTTTCAGGTGAGTACTCCAAAACTACTTACTTTGACTGACGGGCCCGAGTTAGAGAGAGGTAGAGTATAAAAACGATGTTTTTGTTATTCGACAATCGACAAATGCTATTTACGAACTGATCCATATTTTTTTTAATCCCAATTTATTTGTAACACAAAATTAGTGGGTAGCGTCTCAAGAAGTACTTTCTATTTGTCGTGGGCGTTTTATAAGCATAGTTTTATTGACTGCTGACACCTAACTTTTTGGGATAGAATATCTTTCAGCTTCTCAAACGTACACCATACAAAGTTTTTTGATTTTGTATTTAAACTTCAACCTTTTATATATTCTTTTGTAAGGGCACAAAGAACACATACTGTCTTTGGCAATGATGTCCAAATACAATTTCAATTACCATAGCCAAGAAAAATAATCTGTTCTAGAAACAAAGTTTAAAAACGTAAATTATAGGAAATTTCATTCCTTACATTTCTACAACATTGAGTAAAACCCTCTTGTAGCTAAAATGCACCGAAACAAATATATATGCGAAAATTTAAAAAAAAGGTAAAAATTTTGGTTTTTGTATGGCGGCTTTTGCGGAGGAAGAGGAATTGAACATTTTGATTTTAAACACTTACTAATCATCCTAGAGTCTAGACCTAGACAACATATCAAAAATTTAGAACTACTAATAGACCGTTTGTTTGTAAGGAAACCCCCCTCTATTTACTGATGGATTATTATTTTAAAAAAACGCAAGGGCGTCGATTTACAAAAAATAAATATTTCATTCATTGTAAATTATTTCGATTTTTAGAAGTTCTGCTAACTTTGCACATTTTTGTAGGCACAAATCTCGGGACTAGGTGGGTAGGTTTGTGCTACTTTTGTGTCGGTTTGTGCCGTTTAAAGTGTGCCAGCAAAACTTAGGTACCGTTTGGATTTCCATTTCGATTTTTAGATGTTCTGCTAATAGGCCAGTCATTGAGAATTTTTACTTGGAAATAACTCGGGAAGTTTTGAAATTTTGTAGGTTTGAGTGCGTCGGACTCCAAATTCACAAAATGCACAATTCAAAACTTGCCGGCGGCGCCGCCATTTTGGCCGCCAAAAGCGGTTTTCCGCAAATAGCTTCAAAACTGTGCATTTTTCGAAAAAATATCATATGTTGAGCAAAATTAAAGAGAAGCAAATTTCCCACAAAAAATTGGCACATATTTTTACTAAGGCCCTTACACAGAAAAGCAGAAATTTTTAATAACCAGTGGCGTATATTTTATCAAAATAATTTATTAATCATTGAGATCAGGATCCTTCAAAGAGGGGTGATGCCAGTTTAGGTTTTCATTGTCCTCAATCTGAATAATTCGATCAAATTGGCCAATGTGATGGGTTCGTGAAGTTAGCAGCACAAATTTCGGAACTAGGTGGATTGGTTAGTGCTACGTTTGTGTCGGTTTGTACCGTAAAAAGTTATACCGTTTGGATGTTAATTCGATTTTAAGATGCCTGTAGATGTTCTGCTAACTTCGCACACATTTCTCGGTACACATTTCGGGACTAAGGGGATTGATTAGTGTACTATTTCCTTTGAAACAATTTTTCTTAGTACACATACGTCATGCTCATATTTATTTATTTATTTATTTTGCCTATGTAATGCTGTGCAAATTAAATCGTTGATAAAAGCGCGGCGATCGTTTATTAATTCTGAAATTGTGGTTTTATAATCAAGATTACTTTTTGTTCTTAAAACTGATTAAGGTTTAATACACTAATGTAGCTAAGTGAAACACCACGGATATATGGGGTGCTCCCAAAGGCGATAGCTGTCACGCACAGAAAACCACGCGAACCTAATTGCATTGAATTAGTTTTAGAAAAATTCATTGTTAAGAAAACGAATTTGCTATTGGCGCAAGATTCAATTCGAACATTGTGTGACTAATTAGGCAAACTTTAAAAAAATAAAGAACACGGTTTTTGCGTTATCAGCCGTGCTTAAAATTAACCTTTAATCTATTTCGAAATATCAACGCTTGAACTTTTAGAACTTTTAACTAATACATAATTCAAAGGATCTAGACCAAGTGTTCAACTTTGTTCTTTTCGATTTAACTTGAAACTGACTTCTTGACTCTAGAAATTGAGTTAAAAGATCGATTCCTCTGAAATGCTATTTGTAACGTTCTCGTCGAATTCCTGCAGCTGACACAATTGCGTTTTTAATTGTAAAAGAGGCGGGTTTCCAGTGTTAGTCGGTTGCCCACGGTTTTAATGTTTAAAAATTAAAGCGCGTTTTTATTCAAATAATTTCCTGTTTTTTTTATAATTTGTCAAAAGGTAGCCGGAAATTACCCGCTTATAATAACAGATAAAAGCCGTGCTCTTCCTTTCTCATCGAAGTAATATCGTCGTTTGATACGAAAAAAGACCCTCGTCAATTTCCGATACACTTACCCTAAAAAAGAGCGTATCACCCCTTTTTTTAACGTAATATGCTTTTTCGCCTAATTCTTAATTAAATGACACATACGTTGTCACGAAAGGGGTTGGATAAATCTTCGTAATTAGTTATTTGTTGAAGAAACCTTAATAATTGACCATGCATACCTTATTTATGTGCATGACGTACTTCGTGTAGAATTGCATCATTCAAAAATCTGTGATCATACCTTCTGTTTGGCATTCAGCATAAGTTCACTTAATTATAGCATATTTTTTCATTGTTTTTAGACAGCTTGTATAAATTACATTAAGGTGCAGTTTGCCACATTGTCACGTCACGTTTCCTTTCCAATTGCGTGATTAGCTTACTTAATTTATGCAATACATTTAAATGTCGAATCGGGAAATCGTTTTTAGCCAAACAATTCACTGTTAGCAACGCTTTTTGTCAATATATACTTACGCACGATATAAATAAGAAAAAAATTCGATAGCGTCCATTCCGTTAAGGGTATCACTGATAGTTTAAGTTAAAAAGCTGTAATACTGTGAGTGAGTATCATATTGTCGAAGTTTTTTGGAATTAATGTCTCCAAAACTTGATTTTTTCTTTGATCAGCACGAAAATACGAATTAATTTACAAATAAAACTTAAATCGAACACACTTCAATAAAGTTGCTATTTCGATTCTAAATCTGTTCAGACTATAAGTTGTTACATAAACTACAAAAAGGGATGGGATGTTTTTATAACCCACTTTGCTATGATTTGCCGTATTTATAGCGAAGCTAGGCACATAATGGATTTTTATGACTTTCAACTTTTCCGTTTAGTGCTTTCTTGGTATCGATTCGGTTATTCATTTTTCAAGTTGTTTCCTTCCATTTTGTACATAATTTATATTTTATATTTTCTCTTTTGATTAGTGTATATGCAAATATTATCGATTATATATGTCACTCAAGCGAAATCATTTTGTATGGGTTCTTAAACCCTAGATTTCCTATAGTTTTGCAGGCAAAGGAAACGGTTTATAATTGGCACGAAGAAGGATGGATTGCTCGGGTTAAAGGCAGATACTCTTCCTCACATCCATAAGACTCTCTGTATAGATATACCCATTAGTTCTGGAGGGATTTTAAAATTCTCATCAGCCTTAACTAATTTCCTTACACATTTAATCCATTTTTCTACTTTATTACTCACATATTCTTTCTTATTTTCATCACTTACACTCATAGTTCGAAGGAATATATTATTTGTCACTATACTCTCAATTACAAATCGCCGAATACGGCCTCAGCTTCATCTCGCATTTCCTCTCGCACAATTAAAATATACATTTGGTTGTTTCTGGATGATATCCATAAGAGGCCCTTTTTCAATCAGAAACTATTTGGGAACATTATTTATAGTTCCGCAACATGCAGAATCATCTGCATACAAATTTTGGATCCAATAATTGTGATTTTTGAGGGAATGAATTATTGGTAGAAACCAAGGTAGAAACATCGCTAAAGGATCAACTTGATTGGTACCTTCTGACTTCCTACGAATTGATGAAGATCCTAATCCTTCCAAAAACATCTATAGCAGCGAATGTACATTCTTCGTGAAGGGATTTGTGAGTACTGGTATAACGGAAATCCACATTTCTTTCGAGAAGATCGCATGCAATTTTCACAGAAAATCTATGTTTGGGCAATCATTCTTGGGCTTATTTCTGAAGAAGTGATGGACTTTCTGATCAGACCCAATCTTTGGGGAGTTAAAAGTAGACGATAAAATGGGGACGTGCTGCTAGAAGAAGAAGAAAATTTGATCTTTCCGGCCCTATGCCAATCCATATTGGCAAAGGCATGAATTTGACAGAGTGACATACAACTTTTGTTTTTCTTATAGGGATCAAATTGTACTTATAGATTTTCCAAAAGAGAATTTATTATAATTACAATGATGACAATGTAACTACATCGACGCGCAATCAAAAATGCGCACGTGTTAAATACCCGTTTTGAGGTAGACGAGTTTATACTGATAACGAAATTTTAATTCGGTTTGCGAATATAGGTAGTAACACCGTGACCTTTTCGGGTGAGTGTTGTGCCGTTACAATTTGGCCGTAAACTATGAGCAATTTTACCAATTGCCATTGCCTCTCCAAGGAAATGGGTTGGCGCAAAGAACACGAGAAAAGGTATGCGCCTTTATTTTTGTCATTTTGAAATCTAGAAGAAAACCACACTTTGGGAATAAAGATTAAAACCTTTCCATGTTGTTTTCGAATGAAGACATGGTTTATAATATTTTGTTAGTCATCATCCGATTATGCAGAGAGGTGTGTTCTTAATGCACCTCCGTGCGTTTAAATGTTGGTGGATTTTAAAAATTTGAGAAAAACTCAGCAGCTTTGATCAACTCCACAATTCCAAAGAATTATATTACGCACTTGGCATAACCCTGGGTATCAACATAGAAAATTTAGCATGAAAACTCATATCTAGGTCGTAATTTGGGCTCAATTAAACACAACATACAACTTTTACAGATTAAACAAATTTAATATACAAAATTAATCGAATAATTATTATTACTAGTCAACCAGATATTTGCTTCTTGCAATAAGTTATGACTTTTGCCGTTTGCTAGTGTAACATCTTTGTCCGATACGAGTAACGAAGTATCGTCAGCATACGCAATGCAGTGATTAAGGGTGCATAGGTAAAAAAGTCTTTAGTGTATATAATAAACAATAATGGCCCTAAGATAGAGCCTTGAGGAACGCCATTCTTCGTATAAATTAATTCGGATTGAGCACCATCCATCAAAACACCTTGTTTTCTATTATTAAGGTAAGACGAAAGTGATGTTCCAGCGAGCCCTCTAATGCCATGTAGGTGTAGCTTACTCAACAAAATCCAACAATCACAATCTTTCGATAAGTCACACAATATTAGTGAAACATGCTTGTGTGGTGGAGTGATTTTTTCGATAGCCGTATTGACCACAATTTAAAATTTTATATCATTCAAAATAATATTATAATTTATAAAGTCTGCCGTTTAGTATTATTTCAAAAATTTTAGAGAACATTAGTATAATAGTAATTGGCCGATAGTTGTTTATTTCATTACAATCCCATTTCTTAAATAAAGGTAAAAATAACGAAAATTTTAAAGACCTAAGGGAAATTGCCTTCTGAAATACAGGAATTGAAAAGGTTAACTAAGTAGTCGACGTATATTTGTATAGTTTCCTTGACTAGCTTGCTATTAATACCATAAAAATCAGCACAGCGAGAGTTGTTTTAAATTTAGTAACGGTCTGGACGACCTCGCAAACTTCAATTAAGCCATTGGGCAGGGGAAAAAGGTGCAACGAGAAAGAGTCATTTGTTTGCAAAAATCTGTTCAAATAAAGTCACAAAAAATACAAAAAAATTAGCGAATCCTGCTTTTTCCGGTTATCCCAGACATAATTTAAAGCAGCGTTGGATGTGGTCCCAAAATGCGCAACTTTGGCTCCATTTGCCTCGAATTTGGGAAAGCCTGTACTAAGCTTTTCTTATTACAAGCATTTGCAAATCTTGCATTCTTTTCAATACAGTTACCAGTCACTGTTTAATAGCTAGAGGGTTATGTGACAGAGCTCCGTCTTGCTGAAAATGGTATTTGCTTAATCTAAGAAAACTGAGTTTTTACTGTCTTGACTTACCAAAGATGATCTGTAACTTTGTGCATTAAATTGTATGTTTACGCAGTCTGATCGATGACAGTTATTTCACATTTGTGTCTTGAATGCGAAACACTATCTTTTTTTGTAAAGTGATTCAATTGATTGGTTATTGTTTGAACTTTTGGAATTAATTATGTACTTGAATTTTGCATGCGTAACCCAAAAAACTTGCTGATTTTATTGACTTGTAGATTAGTTCCACGCGCAAATCGGTTCTCAGATTCGTACACGATTGAGGTAGTTACGCAAGAATGTGCAAATTATGTCATAAAAGGTTGGAAGACATATTAAACAAAAACCAAATATGCCCCTTTATGTATCTACATGAACACTCGACAACGGTCATAAAACGTAATCCGCCCAACTCCTAATTTACCAACTTTTCCCGAAGAGTAGGTATCTTGAGCGACAAAAATTAGACAAAAGCCAAATGCAATCGCCAATCGATAACGATCATAAAACCTAATCTACCCCAACCCCCAATTCACTAACTTTAATTAAATTTGAATTGTTCTGTTCCATGGTATTGAGGCATTGTATTGTCTTGAAATTGAGAAAACTGCCTGTCTCTTTAACAGAAATTGTCCTACTATGACATGTAGTTGTGCCCAAACAGCAATATCATTTCTAAATTCTTAAAACATGTTCGATATGATTAACTTTGTGTTAGTTTTGCAGAAAGTAATTTTCCTGTAGACATGTATAAACAAAGTAACAGGATGAAATCTCTTATCTATGCTTTGCCATTCGTTGTTTCGAATTGAAAAAAATCTGACAAAAACGAAATGGATCAATCAGAAATGAAACATAAATTTTGTTCGCTTGAAAAATAATATGTATAGATGGAACGTGCTGCTGGTTAGTGACAAATATCTCTTGGGAAAATTCAATTTAAACGTCTTCTGACAACGTTCGCGTTCACATTCGCACAAATTAGTATTTTGTACATTTTAAAACAGCCTAGTACGTCGGCACTGAAACCTATAAAAGGAAAAATAACATTTCGCGTTATTTTCAATTAGGAATATTGCTTTCAACTACCACGTTAAAATGTATTTTCCAACTGAAAGAAACGCCAATAGGTTTTTTGTCATTTACTTGCGCAAGGATTCTTTTCACTACTAGTCAACGTATCTAATTTTGCATGCGAACATTTTGATAACAACGTCCTCTTATTGGCCTTTGACAAAGTTGACTGCATAGTTTAATTAAACTCACTCAACAGCCGGTGTCTGTCAACAACGGCTTTACATAGACCACTCAATTTAACTTTAATTATTGACTCGATCTAATAGATTTTGGTTAGTATGGGCGATTCGATTAGAAATGTGAAAAAACCGTGCAGAATTTATCGCATTGAAAGCAGTTTTGGGTTTGAAAATTACACATTGTGCGACTCTCTGTAAAAGAGGTACTTTTTGTGACGCAAATTAAGTTTGCAGGAAAGTAACTACAGATTAGTGTCACTTTTTACTGAATTTTTGCAGGAAGAATGGACTTTTTATATCGACCTTGGCCGCTGGTGTTGCAGTTTGAACGTCGTCGAACGCCTCGCGTTTGGGATACATTTCATTTAGTTGCCTCTGCGTCACATTTTATGAATGAATTTCGCATTTGACGATTTTCTATGTGAGGATTCTGCAAACACAAGTTATTACGTACATGTGAAATGTATGTACTTAGACAAATAACGTGCTGAAAATTAAAAGCAAGAATTTATTTACTTTACTTTTGTGAAAAATAGCTACAGCTATCTACATAATCCGTAATGTGCGAATTGTAGTTTTGATAGATCGATACTTAAAATATTTGAAGGTAGAATGTTTGGGGAGAAAGCGAAACGGTAACAATTTTCTCCATTCCGTTCATGGTTTGACCCTGTCAACGGATAAGTATCGTCCAGATCTCCCATTTTTCTTCTCACAGAGGTACCCAATTCCGAAACATTCGTTTTCCAGATGGATGAGCAATATCGTTTACAGTTGATGGGTGTGGGTGTATACTCATGGAACCTATTATTAGAGTACCATGAAGCAAATTTTTATACCCTTTGGATCCAACGTATCGATATATGATACTACAACAAAATAAGGACGCAACAATTTCATAAATCGCTCCTACTGCACTCATCATTTTTGACCCGAACTTCTGAGTTATAGGGAAAGTTCTTGAAACTACGAGATTTAAGATATTAAAATATGAATTAGATGAATTCATGTGGTCAACAGGTGACCATATGTTTAACTAATAATAAATACTTACTTATATTTTATACATACAACTTAGTGTCAGTGGACTGTACTGACAAAAAAACTTTGAAAGGTTGAAGAAGCGAATAAAAAGATTGTGGACTGTAGAATCCAATGTCAAAATTGAACGACCACATAAGAAATAAAGATAAGAAAAGATTTTATTTCCAAAATTTTATTTCTATTTTTCGTTTATCGTTCTAGTCGCCATTTTATTAAACATTATTATCTCTGAAGTGGGCAACCACACAAAGATTTTACTTGTCCGACTGTAATATTAATAAAACAATGATAGTCTAAATAATATTCGAAAAAGTCTCCACGTTAAAATTTGAGAAGCTTTTCATATTGCTTTTTCGCAACCGGTCTTTTTCTCCTATTTCGACCGCGCTGCGACCGAAAATACTTGTTGCCGAAGCGAAATCTGAACCAGAAATGATATATTGAAGATTGCAGAAAATTTGGCGTTTCTTTCCGATTTCAATTCGGAAAAATTCTCAGTGTGTAAAATAAAAGAGGCTTTCACACCGAATTCAAGCTGATGATTCAAGATGATTTTGAAATTCTACATTGTTATAAAAACAATTGCCTAATGCAAGGAATTGCATTCTGTCTTCATTCTTCTCTTTTCGTCACCCTACCTTTCTCCCTGCGCTTTCACTCTTTTTGTTTTTGTTTTTCAAATTTCCCGCTTTTATGTTGTTTTACTTGTTTGTATTAATCGTTTCTAAATTGATGTTAGAATGTGATGTTTTACTTTTCCCGTAGGTACCTACGCTTAAAACTATGATTGTATTTTTAACCTACATTTTTCAGCATGCACTTAGACTTAAGGTTATAATCATCAGTAATGTAGTCATTAGACTGTTTGTCCTTATTTTAGTTTGTACTTTATTATCTTAATGTTTGTTTAACGAAAAAATTTATAGCCAGAAGATGACGGTCACGTCGAAACTAGTCGCGATTTAGAAGTAGGGGAAAGGTTTAGAGTTTTTAATTTTTTTCCAATTTCATCGATTCCTACCTCATTTTGAGTAATAACATGGATACTTCCGATGTATGAACTTCCTAGTAATTAGATATTCTATTAATGAAGTAGTCAGCATACTCTCCAAATGTCTCGCCCAAAGTTGGACAACCCATGGACAATACAAAAGCGCCATTCTCACAATAATTAGAATTGAGTTACGTTTTAAGCTGGAAAGTTAGATTTGATGGATACTTTATGTTTTTACAATCTCCTTTATACTAATAATGATGCATTTTCTGGTGATCGGAAATCGCCCTAATGAAATGGGCGTTTTTTACAAAGCTCATGATTAGAATTTTTCTTAAACGAATGCTTCCTTCATATGCAGCAATTAAGACACGCAGAATGTCTCTCTCTTTCTTTATAATTTCTTTTTTATTAGATTTGTCACGTACATGTTTATAAGAGTGTCACCCTTCGATAAATCAATGGGTAGGTTTTTGTAAAGACAAGTCATATGTGTGTTTGATGTTATGTCTTCCATTACCTTGTTACAAAGTCATATAATATTTTATATTTTCAAAAATTTGGATACTATAGGTATGCGCAACGTTGATCTTAGAAGCTAATAAAACTTGTAGTATGTACCACTGATACGAATTCCTTCGCTGAATATCCATTGTGTGTCCAACAATATCGTATCAAACGTTCAAAGCACAATGCATTCTATTATGGTGTGTATAACTTCCCGAAATAATTACATTCGCGTACTTTGAAACTGAAACCCTAATTTCAGACAGTTTCATAGTTCTAATATTCGCACTTCTGCAATGAATCATACCTCGTAAAATCCCCCAAACAATATTTTACACACGCTACGCAATTAGGTAGGTTACAAGCGGTAGAAAAACCCCCAGTTGACTAAAAACCTGTGGTGTAATCGACCAAAAAAAACTTTTAAACTACTGAAACGAAATTCATCTTCCCCATACTGAAATCGTTTTGTAAATGAGATTAATGAACAACACGTTATCCGTAATTTATCATATCAACTACATACTAAGTTGGATATAATTCAAATACCTTATGATTAATATTGCGGGCGGATTTAATACTCCAGCTTTTTTTTATCTACTAAACCTCTGCCGGGGATTTAGGGAATTTCTATTTTATAACAGAAAATCTGTCAGACGTTATCATCGTAACGTCTCGCTCGCGTCTAAGCGAAAGTGATGTTATAAATTATTGAGTGATCATCTGAACAACAAACAGAACGTATACGTAGATAATTAAATTAGTTCTGGCTTTAAGGGTACTTTTCTGGGCTTCGTTGTTTGTTTAGTATGTCTAATCTAATTAAGATTAAACATATTCGCAACATCAAGCGATGAGTAAATTACGCTTTTTGTTTTTTTTCGTTTGCGCTTTCGCATACACGCAGTACGCAAATTTCCACTGTGCGTGAGCGAGATATAGACATGCGAAGAGGCTTTGTATTACTCACCATGCCAGTAACTTGGGGTGAAAGTTTAATTTGAGGCAAGGTATGTGTTCAAAAAAAATTAAGCGCACGTTATATTTATTACACTGCTCGTTTTACGTGGTTTCCATTTATGGCGAGGACAACAAATACTTGCAATGTTTACGACTTTGGGATCTTACATAATTTATGTACAATGTATTCTGTGTTTAATGTAATAAGTGGCAGGAATAAATAACCACTGCCATCGCTCAAGAAACAACGTTAAATTTCTACCCGCATATTCTTTGTACATGATTGACAGTTCGTGTCTATACAGTGTAATTTTGACTGTTTAAAAACATATGCCAAGGTAGTGGGCGAATCACGTCTGTTGAATTCATCTTGATAGATGGGATTACCGTATAAATAATAATAAATACAAGCACGAACATTTTTCATTCCCCACACGGAGCACTACAGGAATACAGGTAGACGCAAGACCATTTTATGTGTGAAAATTACGTACAGATACTCCTATTTGTTTTGTTTAGTTTAAAGTCGTTCTTTTCTTGTTTTTGATACGGTAAATATGCGCCCTTTCTATGCTCACAATTTACTTTGCTGTGCTCTGTTCTCGGAGACTTAGCAACTTCTCTTGATCTTCTCAGCATCTTCTTGGATTCCCCAACAGAACCTACAGAATTTCAGAGGAGTGTTGAAGGTGATTATCCGTCAATTGGGCTGACAGAACCCATCTTCCTGAAAGCCTCTTCTGTGGGAGTTTCCTTCGTAGATGAATTTTTGCTTAACGCATCTGCGTGAGCATATGATTTCCAGGTCGACAGCAATTGCAACCCCTATCTCGCGATTCTTGGATCGATATCCTTTTTGGTGCTGGTCGGCTTCAGTGCGTTGCAGCCTGTTACGACGAGAAACTCCAATCCCAGGAGATTTCTTGACCGTTTCCACAACTGCCGACGTTTCGAGTTCGTAAGAGTGAAACTTTTGTTCCCGTAGAATGGTCTGTCGACTGTAATAGGCTACAAGGCTGCAGCATAATTCCAGCAATTCCAACCTGGCTGGCATCCGTGTGAACTGTGGTCTACTGGCCAGGACTGTTTTTAGTGTTTCAAACGCAAACTGTTCTTCTGTAAGCTATCTCCATGTTTGACATTTCTTCGTTAAATTAGTGAAGGCCCTTGCAATCCGCGCATAGTTCTTTACAAGTACCGAAAATTCCTTCACCGACAATGTCTTCCTCTGTCTCGGTTTCCCTCCTTATTATCTTAATTGGAATCCCCAGTAGTCCACCGTTGTCATCAGGAACGTACATTTTTCAGGTTGAGGGTAATGTTGTCTATTCGTAGTAGGTTGAGGGTCCAAGGTCCAAGTTTTCACAGAGGAAAAACTGGCTGTCTCGTCGAACCCAACCTACTTAGTACTCACGAAGATTCCGCCTGTTATTAATCACTGAAAAAAACAAAGGCGGTGGCTGCTGGGCTATAAGTACCTCTGGTTCTAACAGCAAACCAACCATTTGATATCGTAAATGAAATTTATAATGGCGTACTGTAATCTGTAAATTTCCAACTTAGATGGAAAGTACAGTACACAACAACGCATGCCAGACGCAACTTATTGGTAAATGGAGCTTTCCTATTTATTTCAAGCCGTTAGCGACTCAAATTGTTCAAGTTGTTAGTATGAGTCAGCATGAAACCGTATTCGAAATTCAACAATTCCAATTAATCAGATTCAAACATACAATCTACACCATAAAGTGAAATATTTTCATACAAAATGCATGTTGCATGATGATGTTTCATGCCGAAGAGAAATAAGGTCGATTTAATAATATTTTGCAAGGCTAAAAACGTACGTGTAGCATATACCGCAATTTTTAGAAAATGTGAAAACTTGTAAAGTATGACCTTAACTCATGACATTTCAATAAAATATTTCATTATTGATACATCAGTGTTAGGCCTGCGGTTAGGTATACATACATCATAATCAAATATTTAGTAGCGACAGAAAAACCTTCGACAAAAGCATCTACCGTGATATCGATTAGACCCAAACAACATAATATTACAAAATTAATGGATGTAGTGAAGCTTAATGGATGGATCTAAATATAAATACGTTTCGGTTGTGCTTCCAGTTCGATTTTAGGAGAGCAGTGACAGCGATAAAACAAAAAGTGCACAGTATTGGTTTTAAGAAATCTGGATAATGAAATAGGGAGTTCAATTAAAATTACAAACTCCCAACATTGGGCGAAGAGTAAACAATTTCACCAGCGCAAGGTTTATTAATCTGCAACATTTTATTTCCATATTTACACACAACTACAACGCGCCAATCAATAGACACTTTAATTAAAATGTGTGCAAAAACTAGCCAAATCGGACAAAGCCTAGCCAAATTAATTTAGCTACAAAATAATGTATTCATCGTATAATTAAATTGTCAAGAGTACTTTTTTATTTGCCGAGTATCCGCAATCAACTGCTATAAATATTTGAAATTATTTTTGTTGGTTTTTTCTTAACTTTGTTGAACTGTCAGGTAGTGTTAAAGCAAGTTTAGATATCTTTCCCCTGAAGTTTTTTGTGGCGAAAAGGATAGTATATAAAAGTACTGCAGCAAAATCGATATTTGATGGAAATTCAATTATAGGTTGGGGATGATAAAACCTGGAGTGCCGAAGTTTACAAACTCATCCTTATTCAGATCATATTTTTAGTACGAACTGCGAAATCCTGCCTTTTGTTTAATTAAAAATACGAGGAGATATTTAGTTATTGAAAATGTGTGTCTTATTACGCGGATAGTGGTGCTTTTGTAAAGCTGAGATTTCAAAGTTTTGAAAGTTGGTGATTCGTGTAATGAACACCATTAGGGTAGAAATTTAGCGACTTCGTTATTTTGGTTAGAAATGTTAGCGTTTCAAGTTTCAAGGGAAACCTTATAGGCTTTAGCGGCGCGAAGACGATTTTTTCAATGCTGTCTTCTTATAATCGGTTTGTGGTTAAGTAATTCGAGAGCTGTTCCAAAATATTTCCTTTTCTGGTGGGTGGGTTCATATTACTCACCTGCCATTTGTTATACATTTAATCGCATTTCGCGTTTCAGTACCTACTCAAAATTCGTTTTAATATGTAAATTGCAAACCAGTTGATTTTTCCCATTTAAAATAAACTATGAGCTTTAAGTGAATCTTAATATAATATTTACATTTTCTTAATTAGAGAGGGTGAAAGTGTTTTACATTTACATCAAGGCGAGATTACAGCTGCAGGTCCTGATCAAGGTATGGCACTTACTGACTTGTTCATAGATATTAGATGAACAAGGGAAGTGGTAGCGGTAGCCACATGATAAACAAGTCTAAATTGCACATCGCTCAGTGTATAAATGTCAAAAACCGCCCCTTCTCACTTGGGGTTTTAACAAACAGATGTTTGAATGAATTGTCTGTAACTTTTTTATTATAATGTTATTAGCACATTGTATAAATAAATTAGGCGCATAAGTACGCATGAGCACCTCTGCCGAGTTCCGACACTTCGTTTTCGAGATGTTGGTTTCGACTTCAGTAATAGATATGCCTCGTCCAGGCGATTCATTTTGGGTACTTTTCTCCGACAAACCGTTTTCGAGATGTTCGCTCTTAAAGTTTTGAAATCACCAATGGATATATTTTTTCCAGACGTCCCAATAGCCCTTTGCAGAGTTATAACCGTTCACGATGGAGTTGAGGAGGACTGTGGCTGGTACAAATTAATTCCTTTCGTTGAGGCGTTTCATTAGAGTACCATGAGTACCTTAATTTTAAAAAAATGCGTTTAAAATCTTACAAGGAAAGTACTCGTGCCCTTTGGTCATGGGATTCAAAAAGTACCGTAAATGCTTCAGGCACACCGTAAAAGACAAAAGATTTTGTATTCATTGGCCGTAATTGTTTTTAACTCGCTTCATTCCTAACATTTGCAATCAATTTTCTCAATTAATTCTAAATGGGACACTCTTTAAGAGTTTTCGGGATAAAGGTTGATGAATTTTGAATGAATCCAAATTTGAGGCTTTGTATTTTCATAAGTATATCAAATAGAGACTGCTTTATAGCTTTAATCTGAAAAGCGCAGTTTATTAATCAAATCAAAATTATAATCACAAAAGGGCAGTAAGAGGAGAATATTTACAATTATATCCCGATCGTGAAGCACCAAGGCTTAACACTTTCTTTATAATTTATCTAATTTATCTAAAAAAAAAACGAATAAAGATAGTATAGCTATATAGACCTATGTTCGCTACACTAAAAATGGAATTTAATACAGGGTGTCCCATTTAGAATTTTCAAGTTGGGATTTGTGAACCGCTTTTGAAATACTACCACATTTAAAAATTGTGCGTAGGTCAAACACCTTTTATAATATAAAATAAGTTTAATAAACTTATTTGCACAAAACCTGATAGAGAAGGGTTTAAAATCTAGTGAATAACCCGGTAAATTGTTCTTTAAATGAATGCTTGACAATTTTGAGTGAATGAGGCCGAAGGAAGAAAGTCCTGAGGATGTAAACAGATAAATCTATAAATTATAAAATAAATTTAGTCGACGAAATACTAAACTTGATAGGCGTTTTTCTTTTTTTGTGGAAAACACGAACAAACCCCCATGTTTTAATTGGAAAAAAGGATGCATACAAACAAACCATCTAGATCTTGCCAAACACCTAAGTGTATTTGATTTACAACGCTGAGGAATAAAATGTAAATTCAATTAAATTAGTTAGCGTAAAAGAGAGCTTCCACGTGTACGAGCTTCCCTTTTAACTAATTGAATAGCATTGATTGATTCCCTGAGTTCAGTGTATCGAAAACAAACATTGAAGTACCTACCGTACACCTTTTATGACAGAAATTTGCTCTTAGAATTTGCATTCTTTTTTTCTGTTCTGTTCTGCGTTTGACACGTCTATAAATATGTAAATTAAAGCGAATAAAAAGTGCTTACACTCTTTGTATATCACAAAATTACGTAAGCATGGACGATGTGTTTGACACTTTCGAAGTTTACGTTTGCTTGAAATCCAAGTGGATTATAAGGAAGTGCTGACTGACAAAGGTCGTTCCCTCTACGGTATACGCAGTTTCCTCTTATCTTTACTTAAGGGCGTATTCTGAATTACCTCCCGAATACCCTTGAGTGTTGTGCTGTTGATGTTCGAAATGGTGGTAGATTATTAGATGAAGAGCCTCTGCACTTTAAACTGATATTATGTACACGGTTTTTATCGTTAAGTTTTTAAGAGAGGAAGGTGTAATTTGCTGTCATAAATTTCTCCTTCTCGTGACAATTTGAGGAAACTTTAAATAATTTTATTATACGCCTTGTTGGTGTTGTTACCCTTGAATGCTAAAAGCTTCATAACAATATACACAAACTATATTAAAGTAAATTAGATGATAATGCCTCGTGTAACAATCAACAATTGAATATAAAGAGCTTTTGTTTTCTTTCACTAGAGCTTTGAATGTGAAGAAATTGTGTTGTTCAGTTTCACTTTACTTGGGTTTCATTTTTGTGTAATGCTGTCGTTTGGAGACGAAAGCTGTGCATTCACGTTTACCTTGTAAAGTTTACTTATAGAACAAAGAAATATTTGGTTGACATACCGCCTACTATATCCGCAGATGAAATCCTTCAATACCGAATTCTTAATGAAGGAACTACATAAATAAAAATTAATTTAATCACGAAAATAAATCTACAAAGTATACAGCTAAAATTTGAACAAGTAATACCGTTACACCATTACTCATTTTTTTTTATCTAAAAAGCAGCCCTAAACAGCTCATTAATCACCTACTCAACTAAAAGATCCCGGTTAATACACAAGGATCTTCTAAATTAATTTTCAAACTGAATGTTTATTTCTCACTAACCACTGAAACATCTTTGCCCGGTACATACGATCGAAAAAATTTTCCATGGACGTACGCAATAAGGGAATCCCAAAAATGTTGAACCTGCATTTAATTAGTTAGAAAGCTTTTCGCCATGAAAGAATATTTGATTGTCTCTATCAGGGTAGAATCGATTTTGTTTGAAAATGAAGAAAATTTGCATTTAATAAAGTTTTCGATGGTCGGATTATATATTAGAAATTTAATTAATTTTAAGTTTGCATAAAATCTTCAATCGGGATTATTGCTAAACATCAACCATTAAAGCTAACAGTATATCACAGCGCCATATATGATTTTCGTTGCGACTTCTTATAATTTTTTTAGTAAAACGAACTAAGTACATGATGCAAAGCTGAAGGACGAAAGCTCTTATGCAAATTAAGTCATTTGTTTAAAAGCATTTTAACTAAAATAAAACGTAGCATTGTTCACAGGCCTACGTTCCAATTATGATTATAGTTAGCAGCCATGGTTTTAAAATGTAAAAAGGACGTTTTCGCACATTAATGTTTTATTTAAGCGTTCCTGCCAGTTTGAGACTCGCATGGGAAAATTACCTTACGCGCTTTTCAAATGTTGCGTCGATAAATCGATGAAAGGTTTTAATGAACATTTTAAATAACTCCCAAACAGTTTAATGGTCTACATAACTTGATTAAAAGTAAATTCAGAGTTCGGGAGTGAAATATCAAACTCTATGTTGTAAAAGTGTTGACAGAAATCAATAGCTGAATAGCCTCGGAACTGTATGACTCATACTGCCAGTTTACGCAGAGCTTTCCCCCTAAGGAAACATCGATTCGCACCCCATCTAGTCTGCGGTGGACAATACCCTAAAAGTATTGCTTATTATACCTCCTTAATTACGTTTTTCTTATGTATATCCCTCCATTTTTGCGTTTTACGTAACCAGCAACATGGTAGTAATGCAGGAAGTTACCCGTTAAAATAAAATCATTAATTACTTTTAAGTGTATAGAAAAGGGACGTGTAGAGGTATAAAAGTTTTCCGATAAGAACAACTTTGCTGCTTAAGAAAAATAAATCAAGACCTCGCTTGATTAAAAAGCCCTAGCTCGAGAACATATTGTGATAAATTACGGGTTAAATAAAATAGTTCGGGTGGAATTTTATTGTAAAGTAAGCAGGTTTAAAAACCACCCATTTTCCTTTGCACTTTTGTCTCGAATTTACGTTTTCCCTGCTAGGCCAAGGCTCTATAATTATACACAACGTAAAAGAGTAAAGCAGTTAAAAAGATGAAACTTCATTTCATCTTTAACTGCCACCTACAGAGCAGATAGTCATCATTTCCACCCATTACACAATATAGACACCCTGATGATATTCAGTGACTTGCCATAACAGTCTCTGCTGATATTAGACCTTATTATTACTTGTGTGATTCCACCTTCGAAATTTTAAACTGTTTGTATAACTCTTGAATACACGGCCCAGGTGACGAACAGTCTGATTATTTTAGGACGAAAGATTTTGCTTTGTGCACCGCCTTGGATTTCACCTGGCATATAATCCAATCGAAAACGTCACGAAGAATTTGTTATTCAGTACTTTAAACTGCATTAGCTGGAAAATAGTCATTTCTTTCTAGTGATTTGAGAGCACGCTTGGCGATTCGAATGGGATACGTGCCAAAATTAGACTTTAGAATATAAAAATATAATAGGATCGCTTCTTGTTCGTCCCTGACACCAAAAAAACTAATTCTAATTGTTTCGCCGACAGCAGTGATCAATGTACGATTGTAAAGTGCTTCCATTCATCGTTTTCAATAGACGCAAATTAGCAGGTAACAGGATGAAGTAGTTGAATTTGACAGTGGACATTATTAACTTGTCACAATTTTTAAATGGAATAAATTATGGCGTGCGTTATTTTTATCTGGCGGAGCAGTGAACCACGTGTTTACAACTTTTGGGAGTATTTTGAAATTAAATCAAAGACCATGACATGGCGGTTCAAAGCATCGACCTTTGTATATGAATCGATTTTAATTAAAAAGTCCGGATTAATACGTAGACACCTCGTACTGGCTTGAATAGAATTTTACTAGCATTTTGTTGATGTATTTGTTATAATTGTGTTTAGCAGACCTTAAACAAACTAAACGGTTAGATAAAGTAAAAAAGTTTCCATCTTCAGACGTTAAATGTATAATAATTATAATAATATAAATTAGTGAGCATCAAACAGCTACAAATGTGCGATGATGGACAGTGTAGCTGAAAGATGTTATATTTGACTGCATAAAAGAAGTCCGAAATCTAAAAAAATCTTTGCATTCTTCGTTTTCAATGCAAATACGTGTCAAACATCTGCTTATAAACTTTTGGAAAAGTGGTGGTTTTCGAGTTCATTGAGAGAGCAGATGTTAAGATAATTATGATATCTAGGAAATTTCGTATCTGGGCTTTTTCAACATGAAATAAACAGATTCAAAATTGGTTTTTCAAAATTTAAGAAAAATACAATTGCAATTCTTGTTCGGACCACTGATTAAACTTTCATGAAAGAATTTTCATATTGAAAGATACCAAATTTCGCCAAGATCCCGGGTCATTACTGTTGGAATATTGGAAAAATCCTTGCAAAATTAGAAAAAGCATACCCAAAAACCTAGGTAAAGCACTTCACTCGACTTTTTGTTATAGTTGGTGAAAAGTCAGAAAAAATAAACGCACCATTTTTAATTTTGGGAGCGTAATTTCCAAACGAATCATTTCAGAACATTTGTTTATTTGGAAATAATGTTTGTGTATGTTCTCCTCTACACATAATTTTGTTGACATTCTTAACTGTATAAATGTTGAGAATTTGAACAAGGAATGATCATTATTTTAGACAATTTATTGTAAACTACTAAAACAATCTTTTGTAAACTACATAATTAGGATTTTAATACTAGGTTGAGCCCCATAGCAACTCGTAAGTACCTTGTGTCAACTAGGATTGACTGTTTCAATTTCAGCAATGCCGCGGAAGGATATGTCTAAATATCACTTAAGGGATTATCCTGAACTCCTGAGTTACGAAATCTTTATATTTTTTTAAAATCTAAATGGACTTTCGCACTTTTTATTGACATCGCACTTAATTATTTTGCCGCAAATATACTACACCTATACCATATCGAATATTCCTCATCAGTATTCATTCTAACTATAATTCCCGGTTGCCCGAAGGGAACTTGAAATAAAGTCGATGACCATTTCGTGAACGGAATACAAGAACGTAATCAGCATAAAACTATACGCCACAACTACATACCCATATTTGACGATGAAGTGCGCCCATTTCATCACTCAAAGCAAACCTCGCTCTACGCGCTTTACAATTTGGAAAAAAAAACAATAAAAATGAATTTTCCTCTCACTAAGCGGCTATATGATGAACGTGATCAGAAAGATATTCCATACTGTTTTATGTGTTAAAAGAATTTATCGCGATATGTTTGAGAAGATCAGGCGAAATTAAATTTCTCAACGTACCTAAAGTTCGTACTCACTTCCACTTTACAAGTCCGTAATAAATTTAGACGGGCCCAACGAGTGGTAAATGGTATAAGAGCGGAATGCTCTACTCTTTGTGATTTAAGCCCATTACAGTTGTGAAGTCGCGTGTACCGTATAGAAGTTCTTGAAAGTGTATAATACACAATTATCGAATTATAAAAGTTTTACGAGTTTTAACAAAGGTGAATGCTAACATTCTCGTTTAATATTTCCCATTTTAGTTAACATTACAATTGGAAATGGAGAACTAATATTGAACTTGGATATGCGAAAGTTGTTTGCTCGTACAAAAAAACTGCTTAAAGCAGATGATCTACTTTTTAAAAGCATCCTATTCTCATGCATTCTTTTGTTATTATTATGGCCGATAGATTTTTAAGTTTTACTGTACGAACAATAGTCACTCAGTAACTCAGCAGAGGTTTTTAAACAGTTGGGTTATGGCTTATAGCTTTATGAACTTGGAAGAAAGTCTTTAAAATGGTTTCAAATATTGGAATTTTTTTGCTCTACAGTTTTCGGAACTTTTGAGTGAATTTTTGTACTTGTGGCCTGAAAACGTAAGAAAAATGTATTTTTATTATTTAGATTTTCTTAAAAAAGTAGTAGTCTCCAGGGGGACAACTAACAAGGAGATTCTTTCAAGGGACCTTCATTTTTCCTAGTTTTTTTTTACATAGGCACATCAAAGCATTAGAGAATTTGTACATCTTCTAGTGAATTTTACTAGGTAGGCTTGTTTTCATAATGGAACTTTTACATACCAGTGTTCTGGTTTTACAATAAGGAAACGAGACGAATGGGGTTGTTTGGTGAAGTAGATCTGTGAATTTACCCCTCCAAGTTGGTGACTCTTCATTGATTTGATTTCGTTTGTTTATTTTTAATGTTTCAGAGCCCCGTTTTTTCTTTTCCTTTTTTCTGAAACGTTTAAGTTTTTTTCATGTTAACCCTGCCAAGAATTTTTTCTTGAAGATCCCTAGCCGCATGGAGGTATCTGCATGTTATGGATTCGTTCCTCGTGCGCACTGGCTCCCCAGATACCAATGTTGTAGTTTATAACTCGGTTTATAATAGCGTGAAAGTTTGCTTATTGATAACATTTTTAGTACTTTTGAAAATCATGAAAGTATGCATATGGGCCTATAGTTTGTTACATCACGAGGGTCACCTTTTCTGAAAAGCGGATTAACAATAGCAGTTTTCAAAGATTCTGGATAGATTCCAGTTAGTGATATGGCAAAGTGGTTTGGCAATGAAATTCTTCGCCAGTTTTAATATTTTCGAGCTAATTTGGTCAAAGCCATATGAAAATGATGAGTTCAAGGAGATAGATTCCATATCACTAGTGATTGTGGGAGAAAAGAACATTGACGGTGTAACATGGGAAACAGCAGAAAGATTCAAGGACGTTTAAAGATTTGATGAGCTTGATTCTGGAAACCTGGAAAAATGTGAATTTAATAAAGTGGCTGCTTCCGAATCGGAAACCTCTATTCCATTTTTTAGTAACTTGATATATGTACTTTTGTTAGATTTTTTGAGGAAATTGATAATATTCCAAGTTGTTTTCATTTTGTTCGAAGAGTTTGTTAACATCTTATCATAATATAGTTTTTTGGATACTACTAATTGCTGTTGATAGTGAATGTGAAGATTTCGATATATTGTACTAAGTACTGGAAAACTTTGAGACATTATCCTGTAATCAATTACTCTATTTTTCAGATCTACACGTCGTCTTGTAATTCAAGGTTGATTGTTGGGATCTTTTACCGTTTTTAGCAATTCTAAGGGTTTTGAACGGAAAACGTAGTTCAAAATAGTATCTGAAACTTTGGAAAAAACAGTTAAAAGCGTCATTTGAATTTGTACATTGATAAACCTGATCCCAATTTTCGTGCACAAGATAAGATAAGATATTGTTGAAGCTTTGTCTTGAGAATAGTCTTCTTTTTCTGTGCCGTTGAGCTTTCTTCGTCATGTCGCACAATGCTCAGAATTCTTAAACGGCTTCTTTTTGAATTTTAATTTACTTACTAAAAAAGGAAAATACCACCCAACAGACACCTACCTAGCTAGCTCAAATTACACCAGTATTTTCTTTCTCTAAGTTGTTCTTAGGGTACGACTGGGTTTCGACACAACAACAAAAAATCTTAACATGGACTTGATATTCTTATAAATTTGAAAGAGTCGTAAATTGCAATTAAATCACGGATCAAAACATCTAACTCCAGTTGGTCTTCAGCTACAGGGCGATGTAAAAAACTATTTCAAACATACAATCCACAACAAGTGGCAGAACATCTGGTCCCTTTCACACTGCAAGCTTCAAGCCCTCCAACCATCCATCACCTGTACAGAGCGCATCACTCTTAATCGCAAGGATCTAGTAAAAATTCGTAGACTGCGCATTGGCCATACAAACATGACGCACAGTTACCTACTAGAAGCAGGCGAGCATCCTCGATGTGAAGTTTGCAATATTCCACTAACAGTGCTACATTTGTGGGACTGTCCACAATTTGCGAAACAAAGGATTCGATCCAATCTGAAAGGTGATCTCAAGGTGGACCTTAAAACGCACCACAATTGTGTCAATGCTATAAAATACTTAAAAGACATTAGCGTCTGCAATTCTATTTAACATCACTGATACTATAGTACTTATTGTTGTCGTTTACCCTTGTTTTTTTACACAATGTAAGTTTTGTGTATTTGTACCCGTGCCAATGGCCCTTAGTAGCAGAGGCACGTTAATTAAAAAAAAATTCATCAACTTTTTTCTATTTCTGTGTCTATTTGAAATAAAATTCTCCAGATTCTATAAAACAATTTGAATGATTTTACATATAGGATGTCCCGACTGCTATTTCCAATACTTAAACTGAAATTACGTTAACAACACGTATTATTCACAACAGGGTGGCTCGCTCTCATTTTCGGCATTGTTTCAACATGGAGAAACGACACTAGTTTACACAAATTTCGCCCCTGAATGTGAACACAAACCATAATTACATAATCACCCCCTTTTAAAACAAATAATCATGCCGTTAACCAGCCAGGCCAGGGGAAAATCCCCTGGAAAATCCTAACCTTTTTACCACTACTAAATTCCTCTTACTATAAAAATTCTCCCCCATCTGATTACTTCAAGTCTCATAATCTATTCCTAACTCCTTCCCCCTATTTTTGCCTTGATAACACATCCACAATTAAATTATTTGTCCCTTTCATGTATTTTATTTCAAACATATTCTCAACAAATTCTCCTGCCAAATTCCAACCATACAATAACTCCTCTTATCCGCAAAAATCGTTGCCACTAAAAAATTGAAATCCCTATTATCGTCTTCAATTACAATAATTCATACAATACAATGTTAACTCCGGTTTCCTTTTTTGGTAATACCGATCAGTATTTTATTAGCGAAGTTTAAAATTATCTATCTCATGAGTAATCTAACTCAAAATAGACTAAAGCCTGCACATAGGTGTATAGCAGAAAGTCTCTAGCTATTGTAATTGCTGAGATCTCATCCGGACAGCCAGCCATCCAGCCATAACGAATATAATAGCGTATTTTTTTCAAAAATGCGCTAAAAATTGCGTATTGCGTAAAATGTCGTAGTTGGGTTGGGGGTAGGTGTGGAGATCCATCAGTTTCATCAACTCAGTACTGAAACGACTCTTTACCGGAGATTTCTTCATTGCAAGAAACATGAGTAAATATGGGTTACTGTTCGTTTATTACAATTGATAATATTTTAGGTGCATGTAGTAACGAAATTATGACTTTAGTAACTAGTACTTGTCATTAAAAAGTCCGAGTTCCGACCTACCTACCTACATGGTAGTTGTAATATAAAATAATAGAATACAGATACACAGGACGGGGATTAACGTAGGGAAGAGTAATTAGATATTAAGTAACGTGACGTGATATAACTCGAAAGTTAGTTAGAAAATGTTTACAATGGATTAATTCGGAAGCTTTTATCTTTTAAAATCGGATTATTTACCGTGCCTAACATCAGAATTAATTACGGAGAGGATTTAAAAACCGTATTTTTCAAAATGAGCCAATGACGCTACTTTAGCCACCGCCATTTCGCTCATTAGATGTGTTTTCTCCGAACAAACAACTTTTAGCACTTTGATTTTTGTTTTTAGATTCCTGAAAGGATTTAGTGTCAAGTAAATGAAACTTGTAGAGTCTTCTTCAGGATATCGTTTTAGAACTTCTTGTGCTAGTTTGCTTTTTCTTCGATAGCTCACCTAATGGTAGTTCCTTTTCGAAGTATTGATTTGTGCAGATCGTTGCAATTCAAATTTCAAATGTACGCCAAGTGCTCAACGTTTCAATATTTCAGTAGGTACGTGCTAAAACTGAAAAATACGGCCGCACTTGCACTTCTGGCAATTTCTTTGTTAAACTTTCGCAATTTTGTGCATGACTGCGACGTGAGTAAGTTTTCAGTAGCATGCAGTTAAATTATAACTATCCATAAACAAATTTCATTGTACATACGGGGAGATGAGTGTAGTTTCGCGAAACTTGTTACAAATTAACTTAGGAAAAGTTACCCCAATGGAAAGAAAAAATTAGAAGTTGCATGTATTTTTTTCCCGATCGTGAATCGATCTACTGAACGTCATCAAGATCAGATTAGATGGACGAGAATATCCCCTTCCGATATTCTAAATGTTTCCTCGTGTCACGAGGCACGAAATTCGATTAGATTTCATTTACAAGAATATTTATCTTGAACTGAATTCGAATCAAATGAGATTAATTTTCCTAACGCTTACGAGTTTGATGAATAGCCTCGTATTGCGCTGTTGTAAATGTAAAATGTAATACTATTTGACATTTAGAATGATGAAAAAGAGATTTGATATTACATACGCCCTAATTAATATTTACCACAGGTCGGTAGTTGCAAATGTTCGAGTCTGGTGCTTTTGAAGTTGATCATTCCTGTGTAAAATGGAACGTGTGCTTTTGCTATCGTCTACATAAATTATTCTCCATAACAACGCTCGCTCAAGAGAGACTTCACAAATTCCCAAAAAAAGTCGTGTTTATTTTTCGTCAATTATATTTCCATCGTTATGTTTCTAACTGGAATTGTGTGTTCGCTCATGATCTCTGCAAATTTCACATTTTGATAGAACTGTGTGTACAATGACGACATTTAATATGGGCTGAAAGGCACAGCGATGAGATATTAAAGAACTTACGTTCATGAAATATATAGAGATTGATAAGACCTTTTGGAATGACGCAAATGGAAAATATTGATGGCTTCATCCAATATTTCAGGTAAAAGGAGCCATTATAGAACTAGGTGTTCTCTGTTGAAGTCATATACTTCTTTTCTTCGAACATATTATATTGTCACCTTGCCCTATACCTACACATATTTTCATAATTCAAACAAATGTACTTTTACTGTTTGCTTAAACCAGACTACGTGATAACTTAATTTCTGCTATTCCAGTATACGTCAATAACTTAAAGATTTATTAATTATTTTCGTCCAAAGTGTGTTGTTTGAAGAAACTTAAATCAACCGAGTTGAGAATTGCTCAGTACAACCAATCTACAACGTCAAAAAGTTCTCAAATGACTGTGTGTGTGGTTTTCCGATATACCCCTAATGTAACATGCTATATGAACGATTGGATTTATATTTTACATTGTAGCACTACTTGGTAGCAATTTACTACCCATCTTTCAAGAAAACGACCATATCTTCTACATTTAAAAACATCTAAACGTGAAGCTTGAAATCACCGCGTACTATTCGATGTAAATCAATAAAGAGAGATTTATTAACGTTCTCAAAATGATATATCATTACAATTAGATCGTTGTTGTACAATTCATCATTTCTTTGTGTTTGCATTAAATTGTTCATTGGTTTGGCTAATCCCATCCCGGGTTAAATACTTCCAATTTATACTACCTCTTTGGACCGTTTAAATAATGGCGCTGGGATTTGTTAGGTTCACTTGTAAAGAGAAAACTTCCAGCTCTGTGAAAAGTAATCGTAACAAAACTAGCTCTCGTGCTTATGCATCGACAAGCCAGAACATCGCTTCAACGTTCTGCTTTGTGTAATAGCGGAATGCTAAAAGCTACTTCGTGTAAATTTCAGTCATTAATTAGATATTCTACCGTACTTTTTATTTTAGAGTCTATTGACTTTTGTTTCGTTTTGGTATAAATGCAAAACGATTTAATTAGATAGAAACTTCATTCATTGTACTCGTATAAAATTGCAACTTAACCTTCGATAATGACTATAAGGGTTGAGTGAGAAATATAAAGAGGTGCAACTTGATTAATTTAGATGAGGCTTGTTCAGGTACTGACAAATAGATACACCACTTATTAAAAGGCACCTCGGCTATTTCGTAAACAGTAGTCAATTTCCGCAGTTGTAGTAGCGTTTGTGTTGTTGAGCGACGTTTAAGCATCAGAGTCGCACAGCTACCATACTCACACCCCTCCCATTATGGACGGTGTGTCGCAATTTTACAATATAGTTGCACCTTGTTACTATTGCACTCAAACTCAAACACCCTATAATCTTACCAACTTTGCTTTCCACGGTTTCCCATAAAAATTCACTTTTGACATCGAGATACAAAATTTAGACAAAAACCAAACACAATTCCTTAATCAACCCTGCCTTAACCCTTGCAACAAACCCCCCAGTCTTAAATTTGCCAACTTAAATATTATTGTGTGCAATGGCTCTCTCGAGGGTTCACCTCCGGCATCAGCTACAAAACAGAATCCTAATAATGACCCGAAATTAATAATTTAGGAGACTCAGTAACCTAAATCAATTACAAATTTTGTTTGCCACCTGAGATAAATCTTGGACTCGAACAAAAAAATCTGAAGATGAAAACCCTATTTGGATCGTACAATGGATTCAAATTAACACACAATTAATTGATTGACAAGGACAAGAAATTATTAGGAAACACGTGCGCATTAAAGCATCAAGAAAAAAACTGAAATGAAGAGGGCGTACTTAGGCACACGAAAGACCCATTGTCTTTCCTTCGTAAGTAGGTTCAGAGCCAGTTCGTCTCAATATAGGATAGGACTCTGACCCTAACTGGTCCTGAAAACGAATGGAGCAATTCCTAGGGTAGGCTCGGGCCTGACGAAGACCCCACCACATCTATCTCGAGTTCGCCTGCAATTAAGGGCCGTAGCCGATCGCCGCCTGAGTGTCACTGGATATGTACATATGCTTATTACGCAAAATTAAACGGTACGACATAATGCAAGATGTACATTAAAATTACAACAATATCTACAGACCGAAAGAGATCAAAACGCCAAAACAGAAAAAGATCTCCCTAAATCATTCTGTTACCTCATATAGAATTCTCAAAATACGGAAAGGAAACATCACAATCCGTGACCAGTCTCAAAACTCATGTAAGTAAGTAAGTAAGCAATTTATTCTGTTAATACATTGAAGAAATGCTTACACAGGGGCGGACTGGCCCGGGGGGGCGGGTGGCGATTGTCACCTGGCCTGTGGGTCATATTGGCCCGTTGGAAATTTATAAGTATGTCCTGTATTTAGTTTCTTGCGCTATTAATAAATTACTAACACGTTTCTCTCATTGGGGTTGATGTTAGGTTATTCATTAAAAAATTCTGTTTTTATTTCAGTGTTTTACAATGAATTTATCATTTTTTCTCATATTTTGAAAGTGCTGAAACACAATTATAGGCGACTCGCCTCGTTTGTATATTTTGTTACTTTTAATTATCAGCTGCAATTAAAACAAGTTAAAAAGTAATCGTAAACGATTTACATAAAGCGCATTTCCACTTGCATTCATTTCCCATTTGTAAGATGCAACTTCTGTTAAAATCGTAAAAATCCGGCCACAAATATGAAAGATAGCGTTGCACATGGGCAATCCATTGTTGACGTGCTACTTCAATTTCAGTTTATGAGAAGATTTCATTTCAATTTCAATGCTTTTCTAAATAAGAAAGTTGGAACTGCGCATGCGCAAACCTAAATTTTCAAACTAATGTTAGATTTTCCTTTGTTCCAAGCGCCTAAGTATCAAATTTCACTTAAATGCTTCCATAGATAAAAAAGTTGGCACTGCGCATGCGCAAAATAAAATTTTGAAACTGGCGCTAGATTTTCCTTTATTCCAAGTGCCTATGTATCACATTTCATTTAAATTCTTCCATAAATAAAAAAAGTTGGCACTGCGCATGCGCAAAACCAAATTTTGAAATTGGCGTTTGATTTTCCTTTATCCCAAGTGCCTATGTATCAAATTTCGTTTAAATTCTTCCATAAATAAAAAAGTTGGCACTGCGCATGCGCAAAACCAAATTTTGAAATTGGCGTTTGATTTTCCTTTATCCCAAGTGCCTATGTATCAAATTTCGTTTAAATTCTTCCATAAATAAAAAAGTTTGCACTGCGCATGCGCAAAACCAAATTTTGAAATTGGCGTTTGATTTTCCTTTATCCCAAGTGCCTATGTATCAAATTTCATTCAAATATTTTTATAAGTAAAAAAGTTTGCAATTCGGTTTATAAATGGTCGAGATGCGAAAAGGGCACTGTGAATTTTGAATCGATTCGATTCAACTTTTGGCATTGTGTATTATATGGTTAAAGCTATGCCCATATTGAATTTCATGCAATTCAGTTCATAACTAACGGAAATGTAAAAGCGATCGAACATTTCTAAACAAAGTTATCGTTCACACGGACAGATAGATGGACAGACAGACAAAGGAACAGAAGGACAGACCAACAGGCAGACGACAGATAGCAATGCAAAATTATAAACGATCTCTAGGATCGTTAATAAACGGCAAAAGTGTAAAATTATGGAACATGTAAAAAACGGTTTTTGTTTTTTTTACAATAACTTTTTTTGTAAGCGGTACAGAAAAAATTCCTTCCTTGGTACAAGACTCGACACCATAACGAACCAAATAGC
>NW_022170511.1:11481618-11568766 GCF_008802855.1 Photinus pyralis
TGTTTAATGTTTTTTCACAAGAGAATTTAATGTGCTACCTTTTTAGATTAAAATATACAGGGCGTTCCATTTAAAAAATCCGACAACTTTTTTACATGCCCCCGTATACTTACTTTGAAAACGGCACATTATGCAACAACCATTAAAAAGGAACTTTTGTATCATTTTTCTGTCTCTTTTAACTATGAAAATTAAGGGTCTTTCTGAAATTTAAATTTTCTTAATTTTCCCTAGTATCTCTTAAGTGAGGAAATATTTGCAAAGTTTGAGTTCCCGAGATGCGCATTGTGGGCCTCGAATTTGAATCAGCCTGTATAATGTGCCCAGGATGAACTTTTTTTATGAAGGGAATGTCAGGTTTGAAACGGGAAAAAGACACACAAAATGGGTGTTCTTGACCACAGGGTCCCGACTGCTATATTATTCATAAAATCCAACAAAAATTGGTTTATTCAATTCAATTCAAATGGATACCAAAACTAAGTTGACCGTCATTAAATTGTAACTGAATGTTATTCGTCATTATTAACGAAATGTTATCGACCTTTATTTTTATCCTGATTATTTCTCCGTTACTTCAAGTAATTGCTTGTAAAAGGTGTTTAATTATACTTAAAATTACACGCGTTTGCACAGTAAATTTTTGCGATAATGATAGCGAATGTTTCATGCATGTAATCGAATGCGCTATTAATAAAATCGCAAACAAACGTGACTAATAACGTAATAAGTGTAGTGTAAAATTTAAACGAAGGATCGCTTCCACGCAATAAACTAAATCGTAAAAAATGAAAAACTTTAAAGTGTTTCGGATTTAGAGCGACGTATATAAAGTTTCCCCTAAAATTCGCACAGCTTTTATACAAACTAACTTAAATTTGGAAGCTGCAATAAATGTCCGGCTTCGGGACAAGTTACACGATGTGCTTTGTCGCTTGAATGAACTTCAAAAATCCTTACGAAATACTTAATATTATTCAAAGGAACACGATCACCTGATTTACTCATAATAGGTTTAACAAACTCTTTAATTCTTTTTCCACTATATGAATAATATGCGCGCGATATCTTAATTTTCGTAAGAAAACACCATAAAAGTCCGTTAGCGGTAGGTACCTCTTAATTTGTTTGTTGGATCACACATTTCTTAATGGTTCTAAATTAAGTTTGATCAATGGTGTTTAACATTGAAAGAATCTACCAATGAAGATGTTTTAAGTCTTTGTCGTTGGGACTCACACTTTTTAGGGGAATTTTTCGAAAGAAAAAAAATCCTCTTATGTGATGTCCGTCTGTTCCTTGTTTAACTCGAGGACGAAAAGAGACAGCGATGTCAAACCTTCGCCAATCGATATCTACGAGTTCAATAATCAGTACTATTGAATACGAGCCGTAAGAGCCGGATCAAAAGTCTGGTTTCGGTAGACGAGCGGAATGACAAAAAACTCCCCTACTGAAAATCGTATACGATTTCGTCGAATCTTGTTATAATAAGGTTTTGGAGTTAAACCTAAAATCAGGCCTAAAATATAAAGACTTTTGCAGTTCTAGTCGCAGTTCGGGATCATGCAACTGTATTTTGAGAAAAAGTGTACTTTTAACACAGTGTGTACTTCATCCCCCATATTTTCAAAATTGATTACTTAATCGCCGGAACTCTTTCAAAGAACTCGATAACTTTCTGGGAGGAGAAAAATACCATGTACCATAAGTAGGTGACAGGTTTGGCTAATAGAATAAATTGTATCATGCTACTTACTGCTACTACTTTGTAAAAGGTACCATTAGACACTTTCATTATTATTAGTCATATCAATGGAGAAATCTATTGTGTATTTAATCAGTTCGAACCTACACATAATGCGGTTGCTGAACCGTTTCTCCATGCCCTGCCTGCAAGTATATGGAAAGTTAAATTCCTTTAAATCCTTACGCAAGTCATGCGACAGTCTACCATATTTGTATACAGAGCTTCTAAGAATTTTCTTTCGTCATTGTCCCAACGCCTTTACGTGAGTACTATTATGTATCCAGTTCTTCGCCGTTGAGCTGAAGTCAAGGCGAACCGGAAGATCAGACTATTGATTCTGTACAAGTTTTTGTCTTTGTCGTGAATCTAAAATTTGTTAAAAAAGAACGGTATTCTTATTACTAAGGAATGTAGATTGGTAACATTGATGTGGGTATGCGATAATGCCGACGGAATTAATTCTCGTAAAGAGAACCGATTGAAAACGATTTGTCTTGGGAATAGTCTGTCAAAAGTGTTAAATATTGTAAGCCTACGCTTTTGAATGTTTTTAGAACGAATAGAAAATCAGTTCCAGTTTAGTGATAGATTTAATTATTGCTTTGATGCCAAACTTCAACTCATGTTTTATTAATTTATCGCCTATCGGAGTAAAATGTTTAGTCCGCTCACTTTAAAAACTAAATTGTCAAAGTCGATGGGGTCGATTTTAATGAAATTTAAAGTACGGAGGGCATTTGCGGTATCGAATCTTTTTTATAAAAAAGTATAAATCAGTATCATCCTCCAACAATTGTTCTTGAGATTATGATTATCGATTATGTATATCCGATCACGATAAGAAGTAGGAACTGTGGTTGGTAGAAATTAATTCCTTTCGTTGAGACCTTTCATTAGAGTACCATGAAGGATAAAACCAGTTCCACTCCCCCCCCCCCCTCCACCCATACCCTCTCAGACTCGGAAAGTAGGTCATTTTGTACAAACCAATTAATTTCGGCGAGACCTTTCAATAAAATACCTTGAAGGGCATAAAGTGTGTTAACCCCCTCCCTCCATTTTCATAAATTTTGCTTGGCACCGCTAAAGCTATGGTTATGCAAATTATGAGACTAGTTGGTTCTCGCATGTAAAAGTTGCACGTTTTACATTCAAAAACAGCATGAAATAATTCATGCCCCCCATCCCCTTGAGACAGCGACATTTGATGGCCACCTCACACACCTTCGGGGTATAGGCTACATATTCAAGGACTGTAGGACCATTCCTAAGTGGGTCCGGACGGACGGACAAAACACAAATAGCACATTTCTTTAATTCTTAAAAAATGCGTTAAAAAGAACAAAGTAGGCGCGTGTCTTGACCATATATAGATATTTTTCAGCGAAATTTCATACATTTTAGGCACCATTCTTACTGAGTCCAATGTATTGTAATTGGAAATAGCAGAGAAGCAAACACATTGCAACGCAACTGTGATTGGGCGAAACAGGTTTATTTTTTCTGTAAGATGAAGGAAATAATCACCTTAAGTTAAGTAAGTTCGTATATATTATGCGACAACATCCTTTATATATGTGAATTAACCAATATTCTGCACCCGATAAAGATACGGAATGCCACTCGGTTTTAATGTGTTGTAACGGGCGTTGTTTTAATGTGTTGTAACGGGCGTTACTTGTGATTCAATTTAAAATTAATTATTTTTTGACATTTGTACAGGGTGAGTCAACGATGGCGCGGAGTAATTTAATGCCTTGAAGATAAGATTATTCGATAGAGTGCTTTTGTATTATGATATGGTTGAATATTCTCCACATTTTAAAAATATTTGGAATTATAGAAGGTGCACCCACAAAGTAGGGCGCCCATATGGTACATTTTTTAAATAGAACCCCCTGTATTTGAATGCATTTTTGAATTCTACGTGTAATTGTACGTCTTTTTTATTATATGGTTAATATCCGAAAAACTAGTAGTTTTAAAGATAATTCGATTTTTAAGAAAAATTGGGCATTTGCAAGCGTCAGTATATTGTAAAAATTATTACTTAAATTTTGATTCCAGGTTTTATATCTTTTACCCTGGGTTAAGTAAAAGTCAAATACATCTACTATGAAACATTGAAAATATTGCTTACAGGGTGTTTTTTTGATAGGTCCAAAGTTGCAGAACTTCATATTAAAAATCTCACTTTTTTTAAATGGAACACCCTGTATATTTTTCTGTCATCATTTAGCTCCTCCAAAAACCTTCAACTTTTGATAATAGGTAATGTCCAACACCTATCTCTGATAGTTTTCGAAATATCTGGGTTTTCCTGGGTTTTATATTGTAATCTTAAATAAGTTATATGTAATTTACATAATAGTGAGGTGGTCATGCAAAAAAAAGGTGATTTTTATCTATCTCGTCCAAAACGAAAATCATATCGATTAATTTATTTTTCAAACAATTAATTTTAAGTCCAAAAATTGGAGAATAAGTAAAAACATTTGACTACAAAGCACCCTGTATAATTCCAAATATTTTTAAAATGTGGAGAATATTCAACCATATCATAATACAAAAGCACTCTATCGAAAAATTTTATCTTCAAGGCATTAAATTACTCCGCGCAATCGTTTACTCACCCTGTACATATCAAGCAGCGAATCGTAACACAAAGAACTGGTTGGGGTACCAGCAGGTAGAAAATAAGGCAGCTGTATAAGTTTTTTCGTTTTATGTACACTATACACTAGTAAGCCCACTTACGTATTGTCCCATAATTGGATTATTTAATCTGTCGGACAAATAAAGGCTTGTTATTATTATTAAAAAATAAGTGACTCATCTTTGGTGCAATAAAACCCTTTTGTTAAAAGCAAAATGGAAAGTTACATTGCCTTGAAAGGCAAAATCAACGCTTAAACTACGGAAATTAGTGAATCGCAACTCATATCTCACAATGATTCTAAACCAAAGAGTTTTTGTGTTAGTAGAGTCCCACCCCTCAAACAGGTAACAATGGGTCCTCGTTTGGGATTTACCAGTCTATAGTTGAGATTCGAGATCGATTGCAGTATTGGGTGTCGTAACTAATTTGGCTACAATTTTTTACTACTCTTGTGACCGCTTCATTTACGACGGAAATATTAGTTTACAAACATCAAGTGCATACACACATCAAACAATTCGATAATTGACACATATTGTGAGGTAATCTAAATTTATAAATTTAATTTCATGTCAAGACCATGCAACCAAAACGTAATCGTACATTCAGCACACATTTACAGCCAGAGGGGTTTGGGTAGTGTTTGTCATAAAACAGACGTAAGTCGTCAAGTTTGCGTTGGTTCCCATGCGGTTTTTCTGTATGACAATGATTATTAGATAAGAATGATAGGTTGCGATCGGTGGAGAAGCTCGGCGGAAGGGTGCGATCGGTGGAGAAGCTCGGCGGAAGGGTTGTGGGCGCTGACGGAAGCCGGTTCTAAACGGCAACGATAAGAAAGAAAAACAGTGGAGAAGAACGGCCGCCTGAGTGCACATCAGGTTGTCTAGAAAAATTAGATAGCGAAAGAATTAAACGTTGAGCCGCGCATATTTCAATGAACTTTAATCTCTCTGGATTATCTGTCACCTTTGACCTGAGAAAAGCTGAAGCCTCATACAGCAAGTACATATATATCTTCTATTCAATCTGGGACGATAACGTACTAAAATGTCAACATTTATCGAAATTTTACCATTTCCCGTAAAGAAAGAACTTCACATACCAACAAATACGAAGCTTGACCTAGGGGGATTTTTAACAAAGACGCCATCATTTTTCGAACTATATATGGAAGTGCGCGAGCAACGCACCATTGATGATGGCATTGAAAAAAACGTGCGTGATGCGTCCAAATTTTCAATGACCACTTTGAAACTCTTTATCTTGATGTCAAGAAGTCTAGTTTAAATATGGAACAATGCGACTACGTACATCATTATTACGATTACGCTTTTCACTTGTTTTCCTTTTTCAACCCAAGAAATAGCAACAGCATTTCATTCCGCGTGGCTTCATGGCGATTAGCGCATCTTCGCTTTTGATATATCTTCTAAAATAACAGGAAATGGTAGACAAAGATTGAGTGAGGATCGCTATTGTTTCTGAACGCTTAAATTTTCCTTATTTTCTGTCGGATATCAACAAATTCATTATAAACTGAACGGATGCGTTTTAAAAAAAAACGTTAAAACAGTTGCTAAACAAAAATTCAATACAAAATTGTAGCTTGCGAACCTTTTCGAGTAAAAAGTAGATACCTACCTACCCATTGGGCGTTATTGAACATTTTTACTGCTAGGTACCAGTTTTTCACTCTTAATTTTAATTAACAGCCTTGTAAATTACACCGGACTCGTTACATCCTTCCTCTCAAAGGTATTATTTAGAAATTACGCGCATATTACCTTGGGTAATCAACATTAAAAGGCAATCAACTGAGATTTAAGGAAACGTGCCACGATCGTATATAAACGTAGGTAAAATACCAACGTTTAACGATGAAGCATTCTTCAGGGTGCAATTATTTGAAATTAATGGAGTTTTTTTGTTTGTTTGTATGCAAAAGTTTGACGTAGACTGATACTATCGGTCGAGAAATTTCTATGGCTTTCCAAACTTTCAACTCGTACGGTATGTGAAAAGAGTTTCGAAACTAAATAGAAAAGCACTGCAGTTTCAGGTAGTAGTTGGTTGTTAAGGTAACGAGGGGTAATTATATTGTGCATTAGCTTATAAACTGCAAATTGTTTTAATATATAATTTCCAGTTCGTGGTTTACTGTTGGAATTTGACCCACATATTACTTATGTCTTTCGTAATTATCTACTATGGCTGGTTTTGAAGTGGACTGATAATAACTTAGTCATGCATAATAGTTTCATTCGATTACGTTATAAAGTCTCACTTTACTCGCCCGCAACTGCAAATTTCTTATCCTATTTTACAGCTATTTTACGTTTTAATTCCACAAAGGTATTTTTGAGATTATTTTATAGAAAATAATTGGTGTTATGCAAAACTTTTCACTGATGAGCCATCCGACACTATACCAAACTAAAAATTTTACCAAGAATACCAAATGCATTTCTGACAAAGGTTGTAAGGGTAGATTGTATTCTTTCAACTTGAAACACCATTAAAGAAGTTTGAAGGTAGCATGCTTAAGGTTTCCGGTCGTTTCCATGGAAATAATACTGTTTTCTGTTCTGAACTTAATTTTATTTCGTGCTGAACGTCCTCTTTTTAATAATAATGACAGATATCATTAGAATGCACCATCACTTGTATTACTTTATCTACCCTTGCCGTTAAAGTGAACGCTTGATCTACCCTTACTGTTAAAAGAGTTAGCCTACTCTTTCAAAGTTCTTAAAATGTCAATTTAACGTCTGCTACAAAATAAATACTAAAAGTACTAAACAGATAAATCAATTTAGTACATAACACTTCTACGGTTCAATTTAGGCAAAACAAAACAACATGTAAAACGATAAATTGCATATACATAAAAAAACCACTTTAAAATGACATCTCTCAATTCCAGCATCGGCTTCCATTAATTTTAAAATTAAAAAGTACAGGTGAAAACGCAAGCAGTCCTCATGTTAATGTCGATTGTCACAAAGATAACCACTTACTAAACAGAATAAAAGTTAATTAGAGGACCCCCCTTCTCGTATTGATAAGACACAAGGTCTGCAATATACACGAGATAAGGAAGCAACATGATACAGCGAAAAATCGGAACTTCTTTCACGATGTAAATGGTTATTTGTCGCATGCTGGGCAACGGGACAATGGTAATATACTTCCACGCGAATACATAAATAAATACTTAATAAAACAATATAAATGCATAATCACTTGAACAAACAAACAAAATAAAAGCTTGGAACACACCATGCATCAATAAACATCAGAATTTTATGCAAAAAGTAAATAATAGATAACAAATTGTGTCACCCTCGAAGTCATTGGAATCTAGTGCCCGCACCCAACGCTAACCTTCTGCTAAGCTTCGTCGCGAAAATTCTGTCACAGCTTAGTAAGTAAGCTGTGATTCTGTTTCGTCGGCATCTGTGCAGACACTTGCAGATGTGTTCCACACTGACTCCCTGTACTGCGCAAACGCAAGGGCGCTAAAATTTGAATTTGCTTTAGCGTGCCACCGTTTGTTTTGTTTATAATACCAGTTCCTGCTTACTTCTATATTACAAACCAAATATCGCTGTATTTTCGGAAAGAATATGTTCTTCTTCTCGAATTAAAGCCTTCGGTCACTACTGTGAATTCCAGTTAAATACATTATAGCGCCAACTTGAAAGCAAACCTCTACTTTAGCTATCAGTCATGATCCTTGTAGTCTGGTTTTTTGTGATTTGTTCAGCATCGGACTCTCTCTTTACCATTACTTTTACCATAGGTCAATGTTGGTCTGTAACGTTATTGCTGTAAGTAAATTAACTATTACAGTACTTACCGAAGCAGTTTCCTAATATCGCTTTTGGCATATTCTATGACCATGCACTCCAAATGTAGATAACAACAAAATTCATCTTGATAACATGGCATTTTCATATACCTACTACATATAATAGGTAAGCAGGTAAGCTAAATTATCTTCAATTATAACGTTTGCCGGTTATGTGTATATTATTTACCCCTTACACACTTGACAGCTGTACACAAATTCAAATTTTAGCGCGCTTGCGTTTGCGCAGTACAGGGAGTCAGTGTGGAACACATCTACAAGTCTGTGTTTGTATGCAGAGCCGTATTTTCTTTCCATTTCTGATGTAAGCTGTGTTGCCTAACCGTAGGGGTATGTCACCACAAGTTCAACGTAAAAACCCTCTATAAGTCTATAGCCTTCTTATTACAACTCCAGTCCTATACAAACAAGTTCATTTGTGTTTGCCACCTTCAAAAGTAAAATCCTTTCGACACCCCCCCCCCCCCCCCCCGCCCCGGATTCTAACTACAATCACACAATTTTACAAATCAGTCCGACATTTTCGAATTCCCTCTGGACATCTACGTGTGTACAGAGGTCCGGAGTTTTGGGAATGATGGCACACTTGCCACTTTGTGTACCTAAGTGCATTGGAAAGATAGTAATATCGATATGTGATACCTAGAATAATAGTCAGCTCATTGGTCATTTTTGTTCAAATTAACACTTACCTTACGAGTCGAAATAGGCCGAGAGATAACGACAGCTTAATAAGCTTAAAGCTTTAGTTTGTTGTGCTGTCAAGATTTGAAAAATTTCATAAATAGTTATTTACATAAAAGTCCGGAAAATGTTACATTATTGGCGAGGAATATTGAAGTGCGAGGCATGAAAAAAAATGTGCTATTGTTTGCGTTTTGTCCGTCCGTCCGTTCCTTTCGGACCCACTTCTGCCGTTTCGAACTACTTCTAGGGGAATGGTCCTAGAGTCCTGGAATTGTTACCAGTAGGTAGCCTATACCTTGAAGGTGTGCCAGACGGCTATCAAATGTCGCTGTCTAAAAGCCCCCCCTCCCCCCCACGAATTATTTCCTGAGATGCTGTTTTTGAAAGTACGTGCATAACTATAACATACAATAACCAATTGGTCTCAGATTTTGCATACGCATGCCTTTAGTGGTGCCAAGTTAAACTTTAGAAAATTGGGAGGGGGGGGTATCACATGTTTTCGAGATTAGTGAGCAACGGGGCTTGGGGGGGGGGGGGTTAAAATTAATTTTATCACTCATTGTATTCTAATTAAAGGTCTCAATGAAAGGAACCGTTTTCTACCAACTACTGCCCTTCTTTCTGTTCTCTTATCAAAGTACGGGGGGGATGGGGGACTAGCTTTATCCTTCATGGTACTTTAATGAAAGGTCTCAACGAAAGGAATTAATTTCTACCAACCATAGCCCTCCTCCTCGACTTCTTATCGTGATCGGGTATATTCCCTTATACCTCAAGAACGGATTGTCGGAAGAGGGTACTCACAAAGAGCGATTGAGACGTCTGCAAGAAATATATCCATTGGTGATGTCAAAACAAAAGCTATTTCGGTTTAAAAAAATGCGCTTTATCTGCACAAGAGTTATGCACAATTTATACTTCTTTAATGTTATTTGGGTGGCAAAACGTAAAACTTCAAGAAACTAGACATCTCCAACTCAATTCCAATGGTTGTAGATTACTTTCTCGTTTTTGGCAACTGATTGCAGTACGACTTTATTTCTATAATTTGTATAAAACATCCAATTTGTGGTAGGAACAGAGAAGAAAGGAATAATAAGACACAGCATCACCACAGATAAATTTGGGTATTTTATCTGTGGCATCACTATTTCGCCATAACTTATTATATCGTTGCAAGAACGAATTTGGAAACCCCTTGTATTGGCAGATAGTTTTACCCAATTGTCATCATGTATAATTCAGGTAGGTCTCGTAAATAATACATGAATTTAATATTATAAGCCTAATTATGCAAATAAAGGTGCGTCCCGCCGTGTAACTGTGGAATATTTGCGGATTTATAAATATATTTACATAGAAATAGATGTTCAAAATGCCTAAAAAAAGTATTCGGAAGGATGTATGGTCTGATATCTTATAAATCTCATTTTATAGGTCAACGAACATCACATATGCCGCCAGGAACTTTTTTATACATTTTGCAAACTATATTACGTTTTGGTGCGATTTAATAATGAATGGATTTGCTTTGCAAAGCAAAGCTTAAAAAGTGTTGAATTTGGCGAAAGCTATAATCCTCCCCAGGGGAGGAGTTTTAAAAATGTTATAAATGCAAAACGGTTTTACAGGATAAGAACTTGGCTGCAATCTTAACGAAGTACAAAAGTCGCTTTTGCCTTGTTTAACATCAAAGGCTAAGGCGATAATGGACGATTTCACTTTGTAATTCCTCTATGAATATAAATCAATAGTATTAAAATTATTACATCGAATTACCAACTTTAAAAATCCGAATGAATCAGTCTGTATATGTTACTACGAGTATTTACCATCATCCTGTGTTGGCGGTTCAGGTGGGCGAGAACAATCTACCCGGCTCTAGATACAAAAAAAGCAACAGGAGATTCTAAAAATTATTAATGCTGGGCCTGTACAAATATTCTTCCAAGAAAATATATTACATCATTTTCGTTTAATTTGTTAGTGTTATCACGGGATTTCAGGTATCCAGTGGAGGAACAGGAATGTATAACAGTCAACAATACAGCAATACTAGTTTCTTTTTGAAAACGATTAAAAGCGCACAAATAGAAATAAACTTGTAACAAATATAGCAAACGAGCTCCTGGCTGCATCGTGGTTGGATATCCATTAAACCAAGAATCCTCTACAGTATACCAACCCCAATGCAGCTCTGTTTGTATGGTTTCCTACATACTTATTATGTTCTACCGATTAAAGATACTATGTAAACATACCTAATTCATTTGTTATACAGCGATGGCGTGTACGCAAACCAAGGAAAATCCTACTATACCGACTTAACATACTCCGTTCTCCAAATATTCGCCTTTGAAGTTTGGACTCCACCATCAGTAAGATCTTGTAGGGGGCTACCACATTCACTTTTTCGGTACTCACTTCTGATCAAACATTAAGCAGTTAGTTCCTTGACCATTGTAGGTATAACTGAAAACAGGATTGGAAAAATTCGAAACCGTTCGCGAGTTATCATATATAGAGATAATTATATTGTACACGGACGAACGGACAGACAGAAAGTCCTGGGTTGCGGAAAATTTAAGCAGTTCTTCCTTGGGTGATGATAAACAAAATAAATAAGAAAGTTGGCATTGCGCAATCTACTATTTTTTCAACACGCGATATGTTTAGGCTTCACGAGAAGCATCTGTGTTCAAACTAGAAGCATCTATGGTTTACATTTCATTCATAAATAAAGAGTTGACACTATAGACTGGGCATACGCACACCTAATGTTTACAATATGAGATACAAGCATCTGTGATTAAAATTTCAAAAAGATATCCGGATAAGTAGGGCAGTTGATATTGCGCATTTGCACATGCGCACATTAATCTGAGGTTTACAATATCCGATACGTTCGCTTTTACTAAAAGCATCTTTGCTTAAAATTTCAAATAAATGTGTGCATAAATAAGAAAGTTGGCATTGCGCAGTCTGCGCATGCGCACATCTAATTTTTACTATATTCGATATGTTTGTCTTTACTAAAAGTCTATGTGGTTCAAATTTCAACAAAATATTTTATTAATAAGAAAGTTTTTTTAGTTGAGACTGCAGTGTATTTCAGCGAGACTTGCGGCTTTCGAAACCTTGTGCAACTTTTTTGGGAAACTTAATACCAGAAACAGAATCAAACCAGCGACCTACGTTTGTTTCTGAGGTACAGGGTGAAAACGAAATCCTTGCCCTGTTGGGATGTCATCAAATCTTACTACCCGTATAAGATAGTATTGTGATTGTTTGTCTTGATTGGTGGAAAAGGTTTGAGTCACGAGATGGGGATCAATCAAAAAAGTAAAGTAGTGGGAAACGAGAGAATTCGCGTGAAGAACCGTGAAAGAGTCGATCACCTGTAATTCACCGTGGAGTGGATTTTATTTTTGTTCGAAGTTTGCGTTCTGTCGCGAGCGAAGAGAAGTTAGTCACCTGTAATTTATTGCAGGGTGACAGTAGTTTATGTTATGCGAATTCGTGTCGAGCTACCAGGGTGGTACTATATTGATGGGACGATAATCGAGAGTCCTTATTACTTGAGACAAAAATTGCGATCGCCGACAGCAGCATTTTGGGGACGTGTAAACACGGTAAAAGTTTTAAATGTGAAGTTTTGGCTACCTTAAAATTCAAGGGATAAGTTGCGTTAAAAACACACAATAGCGGAAGTTTTAAAATCGCGAAACTAAATTGTGGCGTGTGAAAGAGAAGAACGCAGCATAACAGCTGTTCGTGGAGAGTGGTGACGCTGTGACGATGTAAGAGAGTGCGTATGCGCTCTCTCCATCTGATAGAAGCAGGCACAAAAATATCAGTAGACTCTTGGCTTTTTAGGCAACCCATTTTCAATGTGTTTCATTACATATTAAGAATGCTAAAAAATGTATTTCACTCGGATGAGCGAAGGTTGACCTTATGCGGGATGTACTATTGTCTATTATTATGCCACTTGTAATATTTTGTGGGAGATATTTTGACAGTTGACTAAAATTTAGAAGAATATTTACGAAACTACTCAAAAGACTTTAGGTTATTACGGAAACTTTTAGAGCATTTCCATAAAAATAAAAAAAAATTCGCTATTGTGGCCACTGTCTGTCCGTCCGTCCGTCCACTCGTTCGTTGAGACGCTACTAGTTCTTTGTCTTAAGAGCTATTGTTCTACTTTTTTCGCAATTTGGTTCGTTATGGTGTCGAGGCTTGCACCAAGGAAGGAATTTTTTCTGCGTTTATTGCTAAAAAAGTTATTGTAAAAAAACCAAAAAACCGTTTTTTACATTTTCCATAATTTTACACTTTTGCCGTTTATTAACGATCCTAGAGATCGTTTATAATTTGGTATTGCTGTTTGTCGTCTGTCTGTTGGTCTGTCCGTCTGTTCTTTTGTCTGTCTGTCCATTTATCTGTCCGTGTGAACGATAATTTTGTTTAGAAATGTCTCCGTTAGTTATGAACTTAATTGCATGAAATATGTGCATAGCTTTAGCCATATAACACGCATTGCCAACAGTTGAGTCGAATCGATTCAAAATTCACAGTGCCCTTTTCGTATCTCGACCATTTATAAACTGAATTGCAAACTTTTTTATTTATAAAAGTATTTGAATGAAATTTGATACATAAGCACTTGGAATAAAGGAAAATCTAACGCCAGTTTCAAAATTTTATTTTGCGCATGCGCAGTGCCAACTTTTTTATCTATGGAAGCATTTAAATGAAATTTGATATTTAGGCGCTTGGAACAAAGGAAAATCTAACATTAGTTTCAAAATTTAGGTTTGCGCATGCGCAGTTCCAACTTTCTTATTTAGAAAAGCATTGAAATGAAATCCTTCTTATAAACTAAAATCGAGACTAAAATTGAAGTAGCACGTCAAAAATGTATTGCTGGCCGGATTGCATGAATGCATGTGGAAATGCGCTTTTTGCAAATCGTTTACGACTACTTTTTAACTTGTTTATTTTATCACAAGAGTAACGAAGTAGAAGCCTCTTTAAGTAATCTTTTGGTTTCACCTTGAAGAGTTCTTGTACCGATATTGAGAATGCTTTTAAAAACCTCAACATTTTTCGGAAAAGCTTCCTAGAACCTCTTTTGAAGGCCTGCTGCACAAAAACAAAATACTCCATTGTTAGCTCGGAATTATTTTTGAGTGTTAAATGCAGTTGATGCGCTGCATAGTGCGTGTTGAATCTCGATTCTTGACAGCAGGATTAGGATCAAATAGGTTTGTATAAGTCACTTGGAACTGTCTTAAAAACATACAATATTTTTAAAATTTCTTCTTTGAATGATTTTGGAAACTATTTTTTTTTTAACTTTTGTGAAATTTGATTGGAAACGTCAACTTCACAGAAGTTTTACCACAACCCTTATATAATTTACAATTTTCCTCAAATTGAAATCTATACCAACGAATGCCCAAGATTACTACAGAATATCATGTTCTTATAGCATCTTTAAGAAACTTTTCAACAATTTTCCTTAGGTACATCTTGGGATTTAATAGGAATCGTTTTTCAATTCTCAAATTCTTTGGAAGCACTTTAATCTTTATAGGTAGTTGTTAAGAAAAATGAATAAGAAAGAAAATAGAAGCCAATAGCATTTTTCATTTTTGCGTTTTAGTGTTAATTTTACTAATTGCATGAAAGTAGTTAGTTAGACAAACTCTTCACGTATTCTTATTGTAGATTACTTTTCTTTTTCCGTTACTGAGAAAAGCTTCTAATTTGTACGGGTTTGACTGATTGCCGTCACGAAACTCTTTACTTTTGCCAACTGACGAGATAATGAAAATATTATGCAACTCGTTTGTAAAAGTGTCGTAATTAAAACAAATCTTGTACTCGATCATTTCTCAATGTTGGAATAAACATCTTGAACTGATCATCCCCTTTTAGTTTAATTTCTGCAATTTTCTCGTTTCATAACTAGCAGTTACGTAAGCGCGTCTTTTGTGTGCACCGATGAATCAAACTGGAGCAATTATCTTATTATCGATTAATGCACTTCAGAATGTATTGAAATGCATTTTTCCCTCTTGTGTGGGTGGAACGAATTTTATCTTCGAAGCGCGTGAAGACACTTATAGCATTATATATAGGTGCCACTTGCAAAGAAAAGGCGATTTTAGCTCGCGGCAATGCGTCGGAAAGTACTTTTCTCTAGCGATAAGGAAACATTTTACAAAAGGCGAATATAAAATAAACCTGATAAGAAGCTGCCACTCGAGGTCGGTGTTCCCAATTATTACCTTCTGCTGTTGCAAACGAAATGTTTTCACCAAGGCAACGGAAATGCCAAGATCTGATTCGTACGAAAATTGGCAGATATTTGCACTAGTGATCGTTTAATAGGAAATGAACTGTAAATATCGCATTGTTTACGGATTAAAAACGCGTATAGCGTGACACAGGAATCGAAACGTTCGAGGAAATTTCTCGACATGAAAAGTTACCTACTTGCGGCTGTTTATCGCTACCAATTAAAAAGTCGAGTCAGCAGGAATTCGATTTGTTTTGTCAATGATGGCATTTTGTAGAGAATTGTAGAGAAAAAAAGTAAAATGGACCAAAATATTTAGATAAATCAATCGATTTCGGCATTCCTCTACAGCCTTCTAAAACTGAGTACTGACTACTAGCTTTATTGAAACATCCAGTATCCACAATGTTACTACGATATTATAAGAGGTTACTTTCTATTTTACTTGGTCTTAAATGCGCAATAGAGAAATACGAAAATCCGCTTGTGTTCACACATTTGAAAACTTAAAATTTATAACTCGGTTAGAAGATTCTAGGTACTTAATATTTATTCTAAATGGGAAACTCATTACCTTCTTCTAACTGAGTTCATACATGACTATTGATTGTACTGGAAAATTTCAAAACGGAACAGGTTAAAAAACGAAGTCTTTAAAGGCAATTTTTAATTACTGCTTCAACCTCAAAATTGAAACCGCTCAAAATCCATAAAGTAAAACGATCCGTATCGAATACAAAAGGAAATATGCATTTTACCTCAATCATATAGCGTCCACCCTGGGAAAACTGAATCACCCACACTTAGGATTCGTGGAATAAAACTAAACATTTCGGATGTTAATTCCTGGCTCGTAGCAGAGAAGTTTTACTGTACTGTACTATAATCCAAATGACCGAGGTAATTTGAAACGTATTAATTGCATACAAAATTGTGTACTGTAACGATGTTTAACTTGGCACCACTAATAAAGGCATGCGTATGCAAAATCTGACATCAATTGGTTGTGGTATGTAAAAGTTATGCACGTTTTACTTTCAAAAAAAGCCCTTTTAGACAGTGAAATTTGATGGCCGTTTGCCACACCTTCAAGGTATACCCTACCTTTTGCAAAATATTTCAGGACCATTCCCCTAGAAGTAGTTCGAAACAGCAGAAGTGGGTCCGGACGGACGGACAAAACGCAAACAACATATAGCACATTTTGTTATAATTCATAAAAAATGCGCTAAAAATTCGATGAACTTATTATGTGTTAGGCACCATACACTGTTTAGGGCATTTTTTAAGAAATAAAAAAAATGTGGTATTGTTTGCGTTTTGTCCGTCCGTTCGTACGTCCGTCCGTCTAGGGGAATGGTCCTAGAGTCCTGGAATGTTTTGCAGTATGTAGCCTATACCTTGAAGATGTGCCAGACGATCATCAAATTTCACTGTCTAAAAGGCCCCCCCCCCCACGAATTATTTCCTGAGATGCTGTTTTTGAAAGTAAAACGTGCATAACTTTTACATACGACAACCAATTGGTCTCAGATTTTACATATAGAAGGGGGGGGGGGGGGGGAGTAAACACATGTTCTACGCTTCATGGTATTCTAATGAAAGGTCTCATCGAAATAAATTGGTTTGTACAAACTATAACTTTCCTGTGCGACTCTATTCCGAGATCACTGAGCGACGGGGCCTGAGAGGGGAGGGGGGGGGGGGTAAAAATCAATTTTATCTCTCATTGTATTCTAATTAAAGGTCTCAACGAAAGGAATTAATTTCTACCAACCATAGCCCTCCTCCTCGACCTCTTATCGTGATCGGGTACATTCCCTTATACCTCAAGAACGGATAGTCGGAAGAGGGTACTCACAAAGGGCGATTGAGACATCTGCAAGAAATATATTAATGGTGATGTCAAAACAAAAGCTATTTCGGTTAAAAAAATGCGCTTTATCTGCAAGAGTTGTGCACAATTTATACTTGTTATTATTATTGCCCAACGTTACCCATGACAGTTTCTAGTTGCAAACCAAACAGTTGTCCTTTGAATCAAAATTGTCACTAATTTTACGTAATCCCAACGCGTATACTGATTTTCTTGGCACCTATTGAAATCCATTTTAACCGTATCACTTTCGCGTCCGCCCATATAATCAGCCCTGCCATGTGTCAAGCACCGTGCAAGTTAACAGTAGGAATCGTTATATTTCCCATACTAGATAACGTTACGTTCGACGTTTCTGATACATCACAAGGCTCAATATCTATTCCCGCTTACGAACTTTACTCTTTAGCAACTACCCGCGTAAAAATGTCGCGAGCTCCAAAACTTCCGCCTTGACAGCATGTCCTTTCTAAATTTCTGTTGGACGCGTCCCTCCTCTTTTTAAATTTTTTATCCCGCTTACAAAATGGCGCTAATTAGTTACTTATCTACTTAAACCAATCATGAGCGTATAATGGCCATTAATTAGTAACCAGATCGTTATGAGCAATTCTGATTTAGCGGTTTTGGTCACGTAAAACATTGTTATCTCGTCTTATCGACCACCAGACGGGCACCAACCACTTTGCCATGCGATTAACCGGCCAGTGACGCATCCGCGTCAATTTTATTAAAGAACTATTGACATTTATTGAAATTTTGGGTTTCTATTGTAAGATACTAAGCCTGACTTATTCGGTTAGATCTTAATGTTTGGCAAGGCAATTTAATAGAGATTTTGTTCGCTGGAATGGTCTATTTTAAAATCAGTTGTATCACGATAGTTCAACATCAGTTCAGTAGAATGCACGAATGAAAAAGTTTGATTGAATAACATTTCAAAAATTATCCATTTAAGTTCCTTAACAATTACAGTCAACTAAACTTAAACTGAAGTGGGTCTACCTTGGTATAAGAAACTTTTTCAAATCTCAACGAATAGAAGAATCGAGACTCAAAAAAGTTTATTGTTTCTATAGGCTATCGATTTCGACGTTTAACAGTCGATAGCCTATAGAAACAATATACATTTTTTGAGTCTCGATTCTTCTATTCGTTGCTAATTTAACACTTCAAACATATATGGAGCTCTTTGTCGACAAAGTCTTTCAAATCTATTTTCACTATTTATACAGTGCGTTTCAGATAATAGGGTCTATGTGACCGCATCCTGACAGCACACGGCATGCCAGATTTCATAAATTTTCTAACTATTGAATCATGAATTTCTTCATTTTTTATATCAATCATATGCATATTTCACGTTGTCGTACAGCAAATTGATTGCTCTTTTCAAATATCTTAAAAACACATATGCATTGGATTTGAAAAGCAAAAGTTGCAAGTTGCAACGATTTGCGGTTAAACCGGAAGTGATACCGGAATATGAATGAATATGCGATCAGATAGATCGTAATGTTACATATAAAATTATATTTAACACAAATAAAAGAGATATTCAGGTGACCCTATTATCTGAAACGCACTGTATATAGGTTTTCGGAGCGTCTACTTCTGTTAGTTCAAAGGATCACTTATTTGCCATACAAAGTTTCAAAATGTATACTTATGCACCAATTTCAAAGGGAAAATGGAAAATCATGCGAAATGTCCAGCTGTTATGAGGTTTTAGCTTTAGTGAGTTTAAGAGACGTATCCGTGTCGGTGGCTGAAATCTTCAAAGTGTCGAAAGAGGGTAATCTCAAAGGAAAGTGAAAGGTTTGGACCCGACGTATCCGTAAAATCTTCTAATTCGAATATCTCATATTAGATGCGTGGGAAGAGGGTACTTTCAAAAGGAAAGTGGAAGATCTATGGTAGTTATCGTTGTGACAGTGGTTGGCGTGAATATTAAGTACGATCATTCCTACGCATGTCACAACCTTTTAATTATATTATAATTAGTAGTGTTGTCAACGCAACAAAGGCTGTCGCCCCGACGCCCCATCTTGTTGAAACCTTGCAGTATTGAGGTCGTCTTCTGAATTGTGACAGAAACACTCACGTATCGTGCATTATTCACAATGTCCCGACCATCCGATCACGACACGACTCTTTGCTTGTATTCAAATAACACACATAAAATCCACCGTGTAATAAATCAATAAATTCTCGGTGGCTAATTTAATTTCGTTCGCGGCTCCAAGCGAGTTTTTCTAACACGAAATAAAAGAACAATACCCCACGGTACTTTACAGGGGATCGGCTGGTAATTTCGCGTTAATTGTCTCTCGCGGCTCGACGCGAATTGCCCCGCGACTCAATTTGAATTTCCAATAAATCTCTCCCGACAACCTAATTCTCACTACCCATTCCGAGGCTCAAACCGTGTCCACCACTCAAAACTAATTTTTTCGTCCAATAAGATTTATTGACAAAAATCTACTCCGCGTGGACGAAATTCCGGCAGTCACCAGGAAACACACTGTACACTATACAGGGCGGTTCAAATTCTCACCATTGGGATTTCCGTAAGGGTGAGATACAGTGTAGGTTAATGCAGACAAAATTGTCCCTTTTTGTGACTAAAAAAGCGCATTTGAAATTTTTGAAAAATCTTTGAAGATAACAGAGATATCACCAAAAAACGGAAAATGTCAAATTCAATTTTTCCACCTTGCTTAAATTGTGGGAAATGGGCGGTTGATATTAGCACCTTCTATTGGAACTTTTTTCGGGGAATCTGAACCTGTCAGAATTTCCATAACACGCTAACAAATTCGCGGATACTACAAAACAAGTACAAATTGTGCACAACCCTTGTGCAGGTAAAGCGCATTTTTTTTAAACACCCCTACGAAATTTCTTCCATAAATAAGAAAGTTGGCACTGCACATCCTACACAAAACCAAATTTGGAAAATGGCGCTACATTTGCTTTTATTCCAAGTGGCTATATATCTAATTTCATTTAAATCCCTCCATAAATAAGAAATTTGATATTGCGCATACGCAAAACTAAATTTTGAAACTGGCGTTATATTTGCTTTTATTCCAAGTGGCTATGTATCAAATTTTATTTAAATGCCTCCATAAATAAGAAAGTTGGCACTGCGCATGCGCAAAACCAAATTTAGAAAATGGCGCTACATTTGCTTTTATTCCAAGTGGCTATGTATCAAATTTCATTTAAATCCCTCCATAAATAAGAAAGTTGGCACTGCGCATGCGCAAAACGAAATTTTGAAACTGGCGTTAAATTTGGTTTTATTCCAAGTGGCTATGTATCAAATTTCATTTAAATACCTTCATTATAAAAAAAGTTTGCAATTCTGTTTATAAATGGTCGAGATGCGAAAAGGGCACTGTGAATGATGATTCGATTAGGCTCAATTATTGGAATTGCGTTTTATATGGCTGAAGTTATACGCATATTGAATTTCTTTCAATTCGGTTCATCATTCACGGAGATGTCAAAAGGGCCTTCTTTATTTTTTGGGCTACATTGCCAATTCACGAACTCCGATCTACAAATTTGATAAAGAATTCATCTACTAAATTTTATCGTAATCGGTCCATTCGTTATCGAGATATCGTGCTAACGAACGAACAGACAGACGGGCAGACACCGCAAAATTATACACTCGCTAGGAGCTCGTTAATAAGCCGAAGAATGACTTACGCGTTTCTTCTCATCGGTTATGGACGGTTTCAAAATTTTGTGCCTCTGAAGACAAGTCTTTTATTCTGAGATGAATCATAAAATGACATATGCTCCTAATCCGGATGATTGAATTTATTACACTCAAATTAATATTAACCTCAGCGGTAAAACAGCAATTAACAAATGACCGTACAGTTTGACATAACAGACGCATTGCCAAGTGAATCATCAACTGATGTACTTGGCATTCAATCGCAAATGCTGAATTTGGGACAGTAACCTTTTTGCGGCTCTCGTATAACATACGTAAACGTAATCTATTTTCAAGTGTAAGTTCATGGCTGGTAACAATGCATTACCTACATCCTCCGCAATGAATTTGTTCGATACGCATTAATGGTTCGTGAGTAAATAATTGGATTAACGCACAAAAAACTGTTATCTAACCATCCATCGCACAAAAAAAAACCAGTTTCCTCGTCCTTAATTTGATACAAAGACACCTCGTACTCGTATCGTAGTAACGGAATGCAACCGAAAGAAAATGACCAGAAAATAGTATAACAGTAGCTTGTGCGTAATAAATTGAATAAAAAAAAACAAACAAATCAGTTCAATGTGTACGGGAATTTAATTTAACGACACCATCAGCAAGCGAGACCGGTACTGTTAATTTCTTTGCGGTCAGCGAACTCCGGACCCGGAGGATCACCTCAAACCATCAGGGCCTCGGGCGAAATATTCCAGTTGACTGTTCTTGTGCCAACTGGGTCGAGCAACAATGTTTGCGATCCTGTAATCCGCGCAATCAATAAATAACAAGAGTGGAAGCCCTTAAACACAAAAAAAGCTAATAGAGCATCCATTCAATTAACCTTTTTTTGATCGGTTAACAATGAATCTCCATTTTCGATTTTCATTGTTAGGATACCGAGCCCGCCATCAACCGGATACGCCTCTAATGCCAAAGAATCTCCTTTAGATTTGCGTGCAAATTAAATAGACAGTGGAGAATGGGTGGATCGGACTTTGTATAAATTCGCACCCTTCAAAGAGTAATTATGCACTGTAAGCGTCGAATTAAATTAGTCAGGTGAAAGTTCGCCACCTCGTTTTCTATAAACGCACAGCTTACAATGGGTGGGTATAATTGCATCGAAGGAAATACGCTGACAAATGGGGGAAAATTCGAGAGGTTCATTTCTAATTATCCTGCACCATTCTGGGAACTAAAGCGGTCGCATATTTATTAATGACATCGAAAATTATGCTTTCCCAACAGTCTACATCGGTCGACCACGAAAACCTACACGTATAATTTCCACACCTATGCTGATTCATGCGGTTTTGATAAATAATAATTAATTACTCTCACAAAAGGGCAGCAAGTTTTTCGGATTCGATTGTCAAGACGGAGACATTTACATCTACAGGTGACTCACAAATGTCAAAAAACGGCAAACGTCCTCTGATCCACAACCGGCTACCGATGCCATATCCTCCACCCGAGGCACTGACGTTGATCCAATCACGTCCTAGTATTCTGGTCACAACTTCCACCGATGTCACCGTAGAAGGAACGTACAATATAATTGTAAATTTTAAAAAAATGTGAAAACTCGAAGGAGCTGCCTTTATGGGAATTTACAGGCACTTCAGGGAGTTCTTTCTAGTACAGCGTCGGACTGGACCGCCGGGCAACCGGGCAAATGCCCGGTAGGCCTTCATCAGATGGCAACTGTGGCCCCTTATAAATACTAAATTTAAGCGTTTTCTCTTACGCTTTTATTTTATTAAGTGTGGAAGCCGATTTATTAAAAGAACTTAATTATGATACAATTATTGACACTCTGGCTATGTCTTCGCCCTTACTTAAGAAAAAACTGATATTTTTAACGTTTTCGGGATACATTTGAGTTATTATGTATTTCTCTATTTTGTTTAATATTACCCCGTACTAAATTTGTACTAAATATAATTTACAAAAAACTGACTAAATAAATATTAAAGGTTACAAAAGTTCGAGGCCCCTTTAGCAAATTTGCCCGGTAGGCCCTCATCGTCTCAGTCCGACGCTGTTCTAGTATCATAGTAAGATATCTTGTCTGCTGACTTTGCCTTTAGAAGTTTATGTTTAAAAAAACTACTCAACTGATTTTATAACGGAATATGTATCTTTTCCAATGAAATTCTACCAATTTGTATGAATTAATTACAAGGAAATTATGTAGGTATCCATGTTTATAAGTATATGCGAAAGAATATACATTTAATTTAAATCTCTATCTTTTTGTTTACATTTACTCAGAAATGGCAGACGCAGTCGCGTTTAGTCGCTTATTATAAGAGATATGTACTTGAAAAATTGTTGTGTGTACCGATACAAGAAAACAATATTATCATGAACCATCACCGACAAAATAAGGGCTCCAGAAATTAATATATTGTAAGGGAACGAGATAGTAGAAACAGCAGTCCACTGCAAGGGTATACGACGCGCCAGATGATTCTTATAAAGCAGCTCACTAAACTGAATATACAGTGCGAGCATAAAGTCTGGAACTATCACAATCAATCTTTTAGTAAATATGTTTGAAAAATGTTTATCCTAAATGAATAAAATGAACCATATTGTACTGTAGTTGTCACGTCAGGATCGTCTTTTGTGTTTCAGATATGACGTAAGCGATAATTTTTTTAAATGGGAACTATTTTTTATGTTGAATTCATGCATGAAATTCTAAGACCAAATATACGCTAAAAAAAGTATGATACTGTATTTTGAAATATTTGAGATAATTGCTTTTAAATTCGCTCCTTTTTAATTACGTAAAAATCTCACAACAAATACAGATAAACAAGCTGAGAACTATCATCATTTTAACGGCAATTGTTACATGGCTACTTGATTTTTTTTTATTGAAACTTGGAACTCTTGATTGTTATTAGGCTTTTGGTTTTAAAACTTTAAAAGCAATTATCTCGAATATTTCAAAATACAGTATCATACTTTTTTTAGCGTATTTGGTCTGGGAATTTCTTTCCAAAATATACATAAAAAATATGGTCCCCCTTTAAAAAACGCTTACGTCAACAATTACAATAAATAAATATGTCTTATTTAAGTAAAAGATTTATTGTGATAGATCCAGACTACACTCGCATTGTATACACAAAAACGTGGTTTTATGGATTACTCAGTTTATAGACATTCATTATCATTTTCCACACATTGATCAGTACTTCCCAAGAGGCCATAGCTATGTGCGTTACGTTTTTCTTTACTGGAGGCATCTATGGTTAAAATTTCAAAGAAATATCTTCATAGATAATGAAGTTGACACACTGGGCATAGATTGCACATGCGCACATCTAATGTTTACAATATGAGATATGTTTGCCTTTAACAGAAGTATCTGTGATTAAAATTTCAAAAAGATATTTCGATAAATAAGATAGTTGATATTGCACATCCTGGCCATGCGCACATTAATCTAATGTAATACGCAGATATGCATACATAGGAAAGTTGGCATTGCGCAATCTGCGCATGCGCACATCTGATTTTTACTATATGCGATATGTTTGGCTACACTAGAAGTATCTGTGGTCAAAATTTCAACAGAATATATTAATAAATAAGAAAGTTGATATTGCGCATGCGTACATTAATCGTCAAGACTTTTCTTGGCTCAGCCAGAGCTATAAGCTACCGAATTTAAAAAAACGAAGTAAATATGTTGAAAACTATAGTAGTCAGGGCGTTAAATTTGCGAAATTATTTTAATAATATCATTTTCCAATTTATGTTAGTTATCAAGATATTTAGTTCGTTTGTTTTGCATTCGGTAGCTTCTGGCTCTGGCACCTCAACTAAGAAAAATCTTGACGTGAGCATGCGCAGATTACGCAATGTCATCTTTCTTAATTATGGAAATATTTTTTTGAAAAATTAACCACAGCGATGCTTCTAGTTAAGACAAGCATATCGCATATTGTAAAAATCAGATCTGCGCAATGTCAACATTCTTATTCATGGCGATATTTTTTGAAATTTTAACCACAGATACTTTCAGTAAAGATAAGCATATCGCATATTGAAAAAATCAGATATGCGCATGCGCCATGTCAACGTTCACCTTTCGGGAAGTACTGGTCAAATCGTGGAAAACGGATTACGGGTCTGCATTCAGGTCACTCTCTCTCTCTTGACGTGTCAACAAAACAACTCGTAAAATGATAAATTGCGTGTATATAAAAAACAAGATCAAAAAAGCATTGTTTTACTACAACATAGTAATAATAATAATAATAATAATAATAATAATATCTTCTCAGANAAATACAAGTAACGCAACATGCACTACAAGGACAGGTCCACCCAATAAAGTTACACGCCCTAGCACAGTTAAAAAACACATAACTCCTTCTTCACAGAAACACACCACATTATCACAACCCACTCGTATACAACCGAAGCGCAAAAACCTTAACAGTACCACAGGCTCACAAAATACTGCAATATCTCCACCAAAAACCCAAGCAACCTCACAAATACGACCTCAGGAACAAAGAAACACCATAAATACAATTAAAAAACACAAAAGTCCTTCTTCACAGAAGCACACCACGTTATCACAACCCACTCGTATTCAACCCAAACGCAAAGCCAAAGAAACACTTACACAATAAACTCCATTTGGTGGAATTACAGGAATTATTATAATGATTTTTGTTTTGTTTTGTTTTGTTTTCCTCTTTCCTGATAGCGTTGGCGTTGGTAAGTACGAATTACATACTATCCCTAGATGTCCAATGTACGTGTGCGATTTTTTTTTATTTTTTTTTTTTAAGGACCCTACATAACTTCACCAGACACAGACACAGACACTAATCGTTACTTGATTTTAATCCGTGCGATTAGTTAACCAGGCTAGACCTGAGTTCTCACAAGAAACACCGACCATAATAATAATAGAGATTTATTAAATAGAATATAAAACAATAAAAACAAAAAAGAGAGCTTCCAAACAAAAATAATCACTAAAATACAATATTCTATTTAAAAGGGACAAGATATCGGCAAGCCGGTTTGCAATCTCGCCCTAAGAGGTCGAAAAAGTGTAAATTAATTAATTAGAGTGCTATAATTATACAATGTTCTTAAAAATAAATAAATATTTGTTTATACAGACATTTGTTGTGACTGCAAACATAACAGCTTCTTCTTCATAGTTCTCCTAAATGAATTAATGTTATTGGACGTTGTAAAATCAATCATATTAGTATTCAGTATGTTTGATGCTATGTATTCAAATGAACCTTCCATTAAATTAACACGAAAAAGTACAGGGGAAATGCAAGCAGTCAGTATTCATGTTAAAGTCTATTATCGCACAAACAAAATTTACGTCCGAAACCAAGGAAATGTTAATTAGAGGACCCTTCTTCTCGTATTGCTTACGTACCGTCCGGCAGTGCGCATGAGATAAGGGATTAACATATACAGCGAAGAATCGGAACTGTCTGTGGTGCTCCCTTCACGGAATAAATTGCTATTGGGCAGATACCGAGCATTATCACACTTATAAAACCCTTTCACATTGTCTACCTATTACTGAAAACCGAATTAGAAAATTCGAAACCGTTCGGGAGTTATCATGTAGGCACACAAGCAGACGGACGGACGGACAGAAAGTCCAAAATTATGAATGAGCAGGGTCGCTCCGCTCGTTAATGATATAAAGGCCTACCCATCTCATCTGTACAGTATAGCCAAGAAACATGATTCAGGTAACGGTACTCGAAACAAAAGCATGAAGCGCGCTTTGAATAACAAATATCAGCATAATGTTAATAATAACAAATTGTCACATGAAATATTAATGGTTAATACGAGAAAAAATAAAATATGTAATTGCACTTTTTAAAACAGAACAAACAAAATAAACATTGGGACAAATCGGCCCTGCTCGCTACCCCGCTATCGGAACTCCCGACCCACGCTAACTTTCTGCCAAGCTTTGTCGCGAAAATTCCCTGTTTGGTTTCTGTATATACAGGGCGTTTGGTATGTTTTCCCATACTGCAATTCTTTCAAATGTGAAATGTGTTGCCTAACCGTAGGAGTATCTCACCATAGATTCTAGGCTGGAAATTTCTGTATTTAGGAAGTGTGTTAGTATCAGCTCTTTTTGTAGTTGATTCGCAGCAATAAAATATTGCTTTTTTTAACATTTGTGTTGATCTTATGGGTTCTCAATCCAGCACTGCAGTTTTGACTTAACCTACCAGAACTTTCATGGCAAAATGATAGTCGTTTCGTATGAGGCGCCGTTAGTGTCATAATTAAAACCGGAAATAATGTAGACAATTAACAAATATATAAACTTTTTCTCAGAATAATATATATTTTCCTAAATAATATATCACATCAAAAGTGAATATTTTGTAATATGAAAACTTTATATATTTTTGACCAAACTTTATATATTTTTTCGTTCACTGCGGTAAAAATATATATATTAAATATGGTTCCACCGGTTCACAGTAGAGGGCGCCACAGTCGTTAGTTCTCGCGCTATCTCCAGATTTTGGTAACAGTCTACGACTCTACGTTGATACTATGGTGGTTATTTTGTGTGTTGAGACGTGAGACACCATGGGGAAGGGAATGGAATAAAATTAACAGTTTTGTGTATAAGAAAAAAATGCGAAAAATTAAATTCATTACACACGACGATTGTTTCCGCGGAAACCTGTGTCAATATATTATGTGAGAGAGGTAGCCAACAGTTTCTACTGTACTGTACTACCGATAATGCGCACATACAGGGGTTTACGTGGTTGTAGTTCACACCAGGCGCATTTGAAATGTATACTGGTCTTGTGTATTATCAAATGTGTTTTAAAATGGGACTTTTACTTGGTGACAAAATCGCATTGGTCAAATTTTAAATCCTTGGCAGGGTCCATGTCTTGACATACGTTGGATGTTAAGATGTGCGTTAAGGATGAATTTAATGTTTGGTGACGAAAGCTCACTGGGCACCCTTGGTGAACACACACACACACACATTTTAAATTCTTGGTAGTCTCTTGCGTTAAGATGATACTGCGCATGTGCGGTGTTCGACGAGCGCTTACACAGAGTAATTGCGTCCGGGAAGCATGGGTCTTTTAGGTGCCCCTTCCCTTCAAAATGAAATATTGATTTAGTTCAGTCACGAATCAATGTGGCTAGGGTTCCCGACTTGGATCCGGGCGGTCGGGGTTCGATTCTGTGGTACGAAAAAATTTTTTTTTACAAAAATGCGTTCCCAATTCAGCGGGGTTGGATATTAGGTTATTTGTAGGTTGTGTAGAGCTCCAGTACTTGCTTTCTAAATTTCACATGGTAATTTCTTATGGTGAAATTTCATTTTTTTGGCACAGCTTTGATGTGTTCTGTCTTTCTGAAATATGCGACGATCTAATTCGGAGTCTTTTCGAGCTAGATATACGTATAGAGTTGGCAAGTCAATTATAATAGCGTTGTTCTTTAATGCTGAGAAGTTTTTCATGAAGTTCCTCTCTTCACCCAACTCCACTCTCAAAACGGAAAGGGTCGCTTTTCTCAAGTTCTCGTTTCTAAATGTCGATTCCCTGGGCCGTAAAGCCGTTTTTCTCCCTGATTAAAATACATATTTTACAAATTTATAGGCATCGCCGCTGTTTGTGCCCTTTTTATGGGAATATTACATTTTCAGACAAAAACACGGGTACGTGTTAATTCACCCTTAAAAAAATAGGTTAGCGATGCTTGTAATTTTAGGTTGAAGTGGCCATAAAATTAAGCGATCTAAACTTTATGGCATATTGCTGCATAATATTAAGATCCATCTCTGTAATTTACAATCCAATGGTTTCATATTACTGGTTTATGGGGAAAATTACAGCAAAGATCGTATTTGGTAATTGGTCAGCGGAAAAGTTCAAGCGTGTTGATCTTTTTAAACTGCACGGCAATTGAAAACGGCGTTCTCATAAAAATTGAAAATGCAATTAAAGATAGTGAAGGAGCGAAAACTTTTCGCCCAGAGCAACAAAAATTTCATCAGATTGGCCAGATTTACCTAATTAAATGATTTATTACTTTTACTACAGAGGATATGAAATTGATTTTATGAAAACTCTAGGAAAATGAACGCCGATTGCTCGTACACAACACCGAGAGGTACAATTTGAGGGTGTTCCTGAAATGAGCATCGTTATGTAAGGAGAAAAACTTGATTAGCCTAGCTTATCTTACAAAGCAATTACCTACCTACTCTTATTACATTCCAATTGAATGCCACCTTACGCCTTTACTGCTAGTGGGCTGTTTTGCTCCGCGGTCTAATTTGTACTTATTGCCACCAAAAATTACAAGGAATTTCTTTTCCATTTTGTACGTCAGTTACAGATGGTTGTAAGGTTTACTCAGTTAAACTTGAAGTGGTTTTTATTTGCTCCAGTGCTAAAGTGAATCCAACGTAATGGTATTGCATTAAATGACACACTTGAGAAATAATAAACACAAGAAGTGGAGCAAGCGCAAGTATTTGCTGAGTGTTGTCACGATGCAATGCAGGGCTTTCATTTCAACACGATCCACCGATTCCAATTTGAAATTTTTAGAAAAAATCAAAAATTTAGACGGCAATGGAAGACCTACCTAAGTTTTAGCATTCACCCCCGCACTCCCAGTTACCCCATCTGTATAATTATAATATGGACCTCCCCCCATCGAGCCTTACAATTTTCCTTACAGAATACCCACAAAATCAGATTTGGCTGACGTACTTATGAATTAATTTAAAAAAAGTTCACAGATTTCGCAATCCATAAAATAAATAAATAAATAAAAATAAAGATGGCGGCTCGTGTGGCGTAGTTCAGTTAAAGCTGGACTGTGGTGCTAAGGGTCCCTGGTTCGAATCCACTCAAAAATAAAGGCAAAATAAAATTAAAATAAAACATTGGGAATGACAACCGTATAACGCCATATGCAAAACATAAATAACCCCGGGATCACTTGTTCCACTCACTCGCAAGCTCGCTCGTGTTGCAAACGTAAACTTTCGGAATAATAAGCGTCGTAACATGCTTGTAGAAGGGGAGCCCGGCATTGTTTTCTAGTGAATTTGATTCGCTAATTTTACCAAACTGATAAAGAAGCAGCATCGGAAAGTTGAAAGAAGGGAAGATCAGGTAAATAGGCGTAGCAGACGAAAAACAAGGCTTTTTGGAGAGCATTTTGGTCCAAGACAGTCAATTTTGGTGGTTGTAAAGTTCTTGTAGAAGAAAGTCTAGATGTTGTTCTAAGAGATTTTAAAGTGGAATTTCCGAAGTATCATCAGTACGTGTTTGTGTTTTGTGCGTCTGTTAAACAAAATCGGAGTTATAACCGGACGTTAGTATTAAAGATAATTAATTACCATTATTTTATTTTAAATGTAATTTGTTTCAATCGATCGCATTGGCGTGGTACTGTTTAATAGGCCCTGAGTGCATTTCTTTCTTACAGCTTTATTGATTGATTTTTGTCGAATGAATTTGTATCTTGGGTAAATGATCACCTGTGTGTTTAATCAAGCCCATATTACGACCCAGGATGTAAGAATTCTCAGTTTTTCTATTCGTACGCAGGGTTATGTTAGGTGTTAATTAAATATTTGTGAAATAATTCTTTGGAATTGTGGAGATGTAGTTAAGGTCGCCGAGTTACTCGTATTAACAAAATTTAAATCATCGAGATTTTCAAGGTGCTTTGGGAGATTAAAAAAAATTGTGGTGGAGTTTTAGTTTTTTTAGTTAGGTGGCCAGGCCAGGTGTTTATATGGGTGGTAAGTGATCCAACAATTTAAGATAATAAAGATGATGCAAAAATAGAATGGTAATTATTACAGTAAGTTCTTTCTATTGTTGTTTAAGTTCACCGCCGATTATAGGGGCGAGGAGACTCTAAAGTGCATTTTACATTCATAAACCAGTAAGTACTTCTCAAAAGGCCATAGGTATGTGAGCTATGTTTTTATTTACTAGCAGCATCTATGGTAAAAATTTCATAGAAATGCCTCCATAAATAAAAAATTTGGCATTACATAATCTGCGCATGCGCACATCTGATTTTTACTATAATTCTCGCCAGGAAAAATTGCCGGTCACAGCACATCTTGTGTCAATTTACAATCTGTTTTTTTAAGATGCGAGCGACTTCCGGAATAGGATCGTGTCATTGTTGAACGAAAAGACTTTTCGTTGAACATTGGCACGATCCCATCCTGGAAGTCGCTTACATCTTTAGAAAAACACAGATTGTAGACCGGCATCAGGTCTTCTCTGACCGGCGATCTTTCCTGGCGAGAGGTTTATATGCGATCTTTGCAACAAAATATATTAATAAATAAGAAAGATGATAATGCGCAACCTGCGCATGCGCACATTAGTCATTATGAATACACTGTGACAGAGATAAGGATGTCTATCATGGAGATACGACGATGGTCAAATTAGAAAAAGGATGCGCAATTAAAAAGTCATTATCATGCTTTAAATTTAAATAAATTCCGGTTACTTCCGACGATAAGTCGGAAAAACCTAAATTTACCGTTTTCGTTTTTATTTTTTTCTGACAATACAAAAAAATGAAAATAACACTTTCTCATTGTCACGTTTTGAGATCTACCAGACAGCGCAGCGTTGAGAGATTTCAATACGTTTCGTTTCAGAGAAATCATCATCAACTCTTTTTATATCTCATACATACTGTGTTGGGTAGCATTTTTATTACGAATACAAAGACGTGCGGCACACAAAAAAAGTTGGAAACTGTTGGTTTTAACAGGATGGTGCACTCGCGCACACCGCTTTCCAGGAAATTTGTCATTATCGCACAATTAAGGGGTTGGCGTCTACAGGAAAAAAGAATTACGCCTTCAAACATTTTGGTGTCTCTAATACTTGGTACGAAATTAAAATCGATTCACAGCTTACATTCTATAAGAGGCAAATCTGTAATTACATTGGCAGCAAGTTTAGACCTAGTGCTAGAAGTAATTTGAGTACTAAGGTACGGCTTCATGACACCAATTAATGGAAATAATTATAATGCAGATTCGCGATCGAATTAGTGGTTAAAAGATGTAATCCAAGGACTTAACAATGTAATTTCCTGTATAGTTACCGGAAAAATTAGCGTGCAGGAAACGAGTAATTATTAATGAGGAATTAAATTGAATAGTCTACACGATGTAGGTATTTAGATATTAATGAATAAAAGCGAGTCGATTTGCGTTAATCAGAAGGGTTTCGAAGTCATCGAAAAGGCTTGTTTAGAAGCTAAATCGACGTGCTTTGACTTATGTATTCGGGGTGTTTAACTGTTTACTGTTTAAGTGCTTGGCACCAAAGATCATACTACACTAGATAGCCAGCGTATATGCAAGAGTTGTTTCGCGTTTAAGTAGTTCCATAAAAATATTTATAGGGGGCTTTCAAAGTTAAGAACGTAACTGATTCATCCGAAGCCGTCTTCGTACGAGTTCGAATCATATCATAAATACAAAGAGTGATTATTGTCTAAACACGAGACACATAAACATGACCTACTGAACACTCCTCACTATCATTGGGATAAAATTACATTTGTACGTGGGCGTCATTCAAGACAAGGTAGATTCTATTACAGACAGGACGTTACAATGAAAGAAATAATTTGAAAGGTTGTACACAATATTCCTTTTGCTTTTTTTTAACCAGCGCTAACCAATACATTTTCCAGATTTTCGGATTAAATTAATAATTGCAAAAGCGTCTTTTTTCTTAGCATAATTTCTGAAAACTTTTAGTTTCACGTATCTACGATACTTTAGCAAATCTTCAAATATAATATGCACCTACTTATCCAGGCATATTTACATTGTAACCACACATTTATCTAATTTAGATTTGTTGTAATTAAGCATTTTATGATTGGGATAAACGAGATATCCCGCTTAGCCTCCTACATAATAAAATTGTGTCCATCTAAAGTGAGTCGGAACTAGAAGCGTCTGTGGTTAAAATTTCAAAGAAATATCTCCATAAATATGAAAGTTGGCATTGCGCAGTCTGCGCAAAATATGGAAAATATGAAACTGATCGAAATGGGCAAATATAGACCATAACGGCTATCAATTAGCGAAAACCCGAAGTCTCTAGGTGGCCCAGGGGCCGAGATCTCGATGGAACGGACGGACGGACAGACGGAAACACGAGCACATAAGCTTTACCTCAACTTCGTTGTGTTACGATAAAAAATTTAATTTAAAACAAGATGTGAATATTCGGAATTTTAATTTACAGTAAGGTAACCAGATAAAAACATCTATAACACCCACACAAGGTTGCGCTTAGGAATGACACCGATATCCCATACAATAGCCCTTTATTCTAAAAATAACTGTGCTTTGCCATTTCGCGCGTCTTCTTACCCCGCCAGGTAGTTTGTACTATTCTCATAAAAACATAGCCGCTGGAGGACGCAGTCGACTTATGTGGCGGGACAAATTATGAGAGTCTAAAATTTATACAGCGCTGTCTATCTAGGGTAGTATGATCTTTGTTGGCACTTAACATAATAGTTGAGACTCCTGTACCAAAAAGGCATCCTGCTATTCTCCTGACTTGGCTGACCAAGGTTGGAACAGGAATACTCCAGCGACGTCGGAAGTATGGGTCAGAGGGGGCGAGTCGCTCCCTCCGTTTTTACACAATGGAGGCCGCGCCCCCTCTAAGAATGAGTAGATAAATCACTCAAAAGCGACTAACACGTCTTCTACTGCATGTGCATGCAGAAATTACAAAAAGTGTAGAAGTATAGGATATACAGGGTGTTTACGGTCTTCTCTGTATCCTTTTAAGGGGCGGCAGTACAGCTCAAAAGGAGTCGACAAACCCCAAAACACCTTAGTAAAAAATAATTTAAGTGGACAATGCTGATTAAGTAGTAGATTGCTAGATTTGTACACAGATTAATCGTTTAAAAATAAAACAAATACAGGGTGGGGCAGAGGAACTTGCTGATTTGTATTCGGCGCCCTTAGGCGACGGTTGCTCCGACGAAAGTGGGAATAGGTATATTTGAGAGAAGGGCATATAAAGTTTTTCCGCCGCGTAGTGTAGTCACCATCCGGGGGTGGACGAAGGCGGAACGCCCGTTCGCCGTCGAGGCATACTTTTCTAACGGTCGCTCAGACATAGGCACATAGCCACCGCAACGTGCATTCCGTACTTATTTTAATATCGCGCCATGTAGACGTGTTCCTGGCCGGCAATCCATTGTTTTATGGATAAACAATTTTAGGGAAACTGGTGATGTGAAGAAAAAAAATTAAAATGAGTACGGAATGCACGTTGCGTGGCTATGACTGAGCGACCGTTAGAAAAGTATGCCTCGACGGCGAACGGGCGTTCCGCCTTCGTCCACCCCCTGATGGTGACTACACTACGCGGCGGAAAAACTTTATATGCCCTTCTCTTAAGTATACCTATTCTCACTTTCGTCGGAGCAACCGTCGCCTAAGGGCGCCGAATACAAATCAGCAAGTTCCTCTGCCCCACCCTGTATTATCTCGCTTATTAAATTTTTGCTAAGGTGTTTTGGGGTTTGTCGAATTCTTTTGAGCTGTACTGCCCTTAAAATGATCAGAGAAGACCGTAAACATCCTGTATTGAAAAGATTTGCCAGCAAAACTGCGGAAAAGAGGAAAATTTTTTGGGATATATTTAATTTTTTATACTTGCTTTTCGTTACAATGCTCAATAGTGCAATAAATAGGAACAAAATTTTTGTAACTCTGTTCTAGTTCTCCATTATTTTTTAAATAAAATATTAATGATCTATGGCTATGGTTTTCTCAATCAAGTCAAGTGCCTCTGAGTTGCTCATTTGCATATAACTATAGACATCCTCCGACACTTTTTTTAATTTTTTTCAAAACTTCTCTTTCCAAAATACATTATTTGATTGATTAAATAAACAGGTTTCAGGGTCACTTAAAGAACCCACTGCTTTGCATTAATTCCTACACAATTTTGCATGGGATGAACCTTTCAGACTCCATGGTCGCTGATTTTTGCCCCCCCACAACCGTTATTCACTTCCGACGTCGCTGGAATACTCATAATGGCTGCGACCTTTCTTCAATCGACTTGGAGACCTTTACAGTCTACTACGTAACCCAAATACTTTAATTCTTCTTTCACGAACCGACATTTGTCTCGATTTAAAGTAATACTCGCGCACTGTAAATTTTAATGACTAATTTTAGGATTTCTATGTTTCTCAAACGTGCTTTTTGCGATGCGATACACATTATCTAACGATATTAGAAATTGGGCGTTCAGCAATTTATCTAATAGCCAGTCATATAGGGAAGTGGATACGCATCACGTTCCGTTGGTCGGATTTTCCAGCCTACCGGCACACTCGGCTGATAACGTTTAATAGTAAAACTTCTTTCATTAATTTCTCAGCTTCTGGTTATTATACAAATCCGGGACCAGTCCCAAAACTCATACCAATTAAGCGCACTTCATTTGACACTAGACACAATCTAATCAGACGAGGTTTGCTCCAACACATCTGATTAGCTGCCGGGGTTAGCTTTATGAGGTTTATCTACGTGTAAGTGAGCGGAGCGACCTTATCCGTGTCTGTTCTAGTTAGCGACGAACTGAGGTAGTTCGCGGACAAGCGGTGATCTTGTAGTGCACTTAACCCTCAGGTTCTACGCTAACTTCACACTACAAGAACACAAAAATAAAGTCAATCCGGCAACGTTTAAAAATGGCCACCCGAATGACTATTCCCTCCAAAACTAAATAAGATCCCACTTAAATTTGAAAAGTGGCACGTGATCAAACATCTAAGGCAGGGGGCCCTTACGTTAGTTGTAGACAACGCTTTGACCTGAAGCACAGTAGGGAAGGAACGTAAAATAAAACACTCAAATTGTGAAAAGTTTGTTTAATAATGATCGCAATTATTAAGATTGTGAAAGCTCGGAAATTTAAGTCGAAATAAATTACATTGCAAAACTAAACTTTGAAAATGGTAGTTCACTGAATAAAAATAGAAATAGGCTGGGAAAAAAGAACTTACCAATAAAAAAAATCAGCCGTCAAATTAATATCAAATTGTGTTGTAAAATTAATTGTTTGTAATGATGTGAATGCGTAACATAAAATTATAACGAAAAGTAGCAGGTAAACTTCAAGAGGTATATGTTAAAAACAAGTTTTGGGATTTATGGGTCAGGTAAGCAGGTATCAAGATTCTAAGAAAGGGTGAAATACACAGGATGTGACTCATCTTTGGTGCAATAGAGTCCTTTTATTAAAAGCAAGATGGTAAATTAGATGGCCTTGTAGGCAAATTTAACTAAAAACAAGATATGTGGAAATTATTGAATCGCCACTCATTTATCGCACATAGATTCTAAACTGAAGAGCTTTGATTAGCGTAATCCCGCTCCTGCAAGATAGGTAACCCGCCCCTGGTTTCCGGGTTTCGAGCGTACAGTTGAAAGTCGAAGACAATCACGGAATTAGGTGTCGTACTTCAAATGGTTACAGTTTTTACCACCCCCGTGATTGCTTCATTCACGAAGAAAAATGTTAACAACAAACAGCAAGTCAGGACATACATCAAACGAATCGGTAATTTCCACATATTAAAATAAAATTAAAACTTATATGAATGTTACTTCAGGGACAAGACCTAGTAATCAACATCAATAAACATAAATTAAGCAAACATTACACCAAAAACGTAAACAATTACAAACAATGGCATAACGGTATCACATATGTGATTATGGATTGCGGTTAAACCAAGTAAATTTCAAAAACAAAGATTCAAACACACAAAAAGTACAAAATGCGGCATACAAAACACAAATACGATATAAAGAAATGCAAAAATTACTACATACTGCATTAAATAACACTAAATAACAACAAACATTTATGGAACGACGCGTTCACGACCGCCATTCAATACAAGATGCCCAACGTAAGCCCCGTTCGTGCTTTTTAGATGGCGCAGGCAGTTTTTTCCCACCTAGAAATTACATGGTATATACAGGGTGGAACCTCTCGACCTTTAAAATTAAATAATGGCGGAATAATAATTGGTGTTTAATTTAAAATAAATAACTAAATATACAAATTATATGCATTAAACACAACAATGGCAGTCGGCGGCGACCTGTCACCAGAAATGGACGGACGGACTCGGGCTCTACCAAGCGAAAAAATCTCGCGCTCTTGCGAATCGGTTATGGAAGCCGCGGGTGAACGCAACCTGTAAAACGGCGGAATCGAACGGGTCCAGAAATTGGCAGCGGTCACTTCGGCAAAACTAAAACAAAATTACGTAGCGGGAACGGAAGCAACAAAACACAAATCGGCGGAAGCGAGCAATATCGCCCCCCCCCTCCCCTTAAAAACTCGTGTAACGGATAGTAAAGCTCATCTTGTAGTTAACGGAGGGTAGCCAAACAGTGGCGCACCCATAGGGGGTTTTCGGGGTTAACCCCCCCCCCCCCCAAATTAAGCACTGATAGATTTTTTAAAAATAATCTTTTCCTACAATCGTTTATGAATTAATCATTCCAGCGCGCAAATCGCGTGCACAAAGTGATCAATTCGCGCACTATAATTTGCATGTTTAATCCATAGCAACCATGCAACTTGATTGTCACAATAAATTAGCAGTTTCAAATCTTGACGGAAAGTACCGAAACTTATTACCGGATTGCAATATATATTCCATTTTTGGATTCTTTTATAAGTAACCTAAAGGAAAGATTTTTAAAACACAAACAAATATTGACCAGATTTCAAAGTCTATTTCCCAAAGATCCGACCATTCTCTCCCAGGAAACCTTAACTGAATTCCAGTCTTTAGTATCATTTTATAAAGATGATTTGACAGGAACTATAGATGAGCTAGTTGCCGAACTTTGGTATAGAGCAATCGCCAGATTGCCAAATGAAGATCGACCCAGAGATGTCTTAAGTGCTTTACAACACGTTACAGACACCTTTACAAATATTAGGGTATTACTTGCTATATTAGCTACATTGCCTGTCTCTACTGCGGAAGGCGAACGTAGTTTTTCAACTTTGAGAAGACTCAAAAATTATTTAAGAAATAGTTCTTCCGAAAACCGACTAAGGCTTAACTCTTCTAAACATTTATAGAAACATGACCCCTTCTGTGGAAAATATTTTAGAGAAATTCGCACAGAAACCTAGAAAATTAAAACTTAGTTCAACTTAATATTTTTAGTCATAAATAATTTCTTTTATGTTTTGTTGTGTGTTTTTCGGACAAAGTGTAAGTGTAACTGTGTAATCTGTTGTTTATTAAAAATATAATTTATGTTAACATTTTGGATTTACTAATTTCAATAACCCCTACCGAATTTTTTTTCTGGGTGCGCCACTGTAGCCAAAAGTTGCAGCGGTTTTTCAATGAATACGGGCAACTTAACGACAAAACGGTACGGATGCAATATGAATTTATGGCAGTGATAAAGATTAATACGGTACTTACAAATATAATAGGCAAAAATGCAAAAGCGAAAAGATTTATTTACTATTCGGGTAAACGCCAAAAGCAAAAAGAAAAGAAGAAAAGGAAATACGTTACGGTTGCAAAAGAAAAATTACGGTAAAGCTCAAAATTTCGGTACTTACAAAACGTAGCGCTGAAGATGCAAAAGCAAAAAGATCCAAATTCATAGTGCGTTTTCTAATTGTCGAAACGTCCATTTCGGGTAGGGAGTAACTGAAATTTCTTGGTTTTTGGTATACCATTAGAAAACTAAAATTTATTAATCGGTAATTAACGGACCTAAAACTGGCAAAAGAGGTTTCGGTGGTGCTAAAGCAATTTACATATTCCTAGAGGAAAGGTTGCAAAACTAATAATTCACTGCTTAACTCACGTGCACTATCAGGGGAAAACAAAATGAAAACACAGAAAACTCACTCCTCGTCCCCAAGAGCAAATAAGTAAATTCAGAAACTTCTTAGTAACGAAGCGCCAAACTTAAAACGCTTCTAGATACCGGGTGTTCAGTAAAGCTGTCGGCTCGACAAATATACGGTGTGGTCATAACTTCGGGTACGAAACTTCAGACCTTCTGATATAATTCCTGTACGAAAGAAACTGTAAATCGTTGCGGTAATTTGCAAAGAAAATTTTAGTTTCCTATTTTTATGGGTAATTCAACTGAACTTAATTGGCAAATGTTCTTTAATTTCTTGAAGAAATTGTATTGTATAATTGTCGTCATATTAAAGCTTCAGTTAGTGAACTCATTGTGATTTAAGTGTAGCAGTGCATCCTATATGCATACGATTATTAAGAAATACGGGACTAAAGTGTCACTTTTTTCCCAGCAGTACACAATGAAATGTAAGAAAATTTGAACATTAACCGTAAACTTGTTTTTTGGATTTGAGAGGCATAGCTTCCTCGGGGGCGTTTTAAATAATCACATCTGCATTAACAAAAATCTTAAAATGAAACTGATATTTTCTATTATACCCTAACATAAATAACATTACAAGGTATCTTGATTCTACAATCAAACAAAGTTGTTTCCTTTAAATATTGCTGTAACTATTTATGAAAGTGCAAAAAATAGCGTGTACATCACAGGACGAGCATCCTAATGCCTGCACTCCCGGAACTAAAAGACACAACCACTAGCCAATGAGGGCGAAAACATTTATTTTGCTGATTTTAGGAGCGGTACAAATGTTCGTTGCGACATCTCCTGCTTCCAACGGAAAAAAAATGTCATAAAGGTTCCAGATTGTTCAAAGACAGCCATGAGATGGACGATCACCTTTGATGGTTCACTCTCGACATTGTCTATACAGAGTGTTATCGTTTCGATCCATCTTAAAGATAACTAATCGAAGTAGGTACATGTTTAAGAGCAAAAAAGGCTAAATTGTGCGTCTTCTCGTTTCATGGCCAGGTGTAGAACATAAAAACCGCCCTCGTACGATCATGACTTAGCAAAGTATACAATGGACTTGGCAGTCAACGTCATCCCACCTCAAAAATTATGTTAATTAATGTTTAGGTTTTTTATTGCCAACTTTTATAATAGAAAATTAAGTACTTACGTTGCTTATAATTACAGCTTTAAATTCCGGAATATCAATTCAAGGTTTATTGTATCTCCAAACGCTGTAACGCTCCTCCTAGAATTTTTGTTCTTACATGCACCGGTAATAGAATGGTTTAGGGTAATTGTGGTCGTAATTCTATATCGCTCTAAGCTAAGGCATAATTGGAGCATCTCGAAATTGGAGTGCCAATTACGTTTAAATTACATTTAGTTTCCTCCTATAATTAAAATCGTTGCCTATAACGAGCATAGAAAGAAAACGGCGTATTCTTAAAAGTGTCTTTCGTAACTTTATTTTTTCTTGTTAAACTTCTCGCATAATAATAAGATATTTTTTTCGAAGATGCGATTAAATTTACATAATACGAGAATAAATCTTGGGAAACTTTTGAGCATTAATACGTATCTGTGAATGCTAAACACTGTTTGGAATTTTTCTCGCCTTAGATGTGTGTATTTACCTTGTTGACCTAGAAATGTTTCTGTGTGGAAGGAATTTACGTAATTTGTCGAAACTTCTCACATTAAAGCAAATGTACCGGTAAAACACGTGCAATTATGTTCAGTGATAACAATAAATCGGATAACAATCTGTATCCTATAATCTTTGACTTATCTGAAAAATGCTGATATTGTAACCGCAGAATACATGCAATAACAATAATATCCATTCACGGTCCCAGTTCCCCAATCTGGAACATCTCCGCATTTAAGGTGCAAATCGTTCCATTACCAAGAAATAACAAGTTTAAAAAGTCAATATGCAAACATAAATGACGAGAGCGTATTTTCCTCCTAATAATATTAATGCTAGGACCAGGAAAAAATACCGGTAGGCACGAGATCCTTACCCCATTCTCTTTCAAATAAGCCGCCTATCGTCGAAGTCTATACAGTTTAATGAAAAATAGTGGAGCGTATACAAATACATACAAATTAGGGCGGTATGGAACACACAGAAGGAAACAATTATCTTTTTCCCAAAACTATCATGACAATTTTGAGATAGGGTTATAAAGTGTCCCTTAAGCAAAGCTACATTCTCTCCCAAAACGTTCAGCCCTTAGAACTTTCGTGTATGTCCCAAAAATGAAAAATTTCATGACACTCCCTACAAAATAATTATAACCATACTCATTGTCGTAATCATTTTGGGGGAGAGCGTAATACCGGGTGGTCTTGGGAGTATGGCAGGAAGAAGGAATCAATTACCGTTTCCCGAAAACCACCATGACAGTTGATTTTGCGTAAGGATCATCAATTCTCCCTAGTCCATTTTTCTAGTTTTCAGGGTCACAGAATTTAATTTCGCCGGTTTAAAAACTTCCGTTATTGTTCGTATTTATTGTAATAGTTTCTAACTCACAAGTTATCCTTTGAATTTTAGGGTCAGCAAATTTTAAATGACCCGTTTAAAATGTCATGCGTTTATACTTCGCTACCGTAGGCGCACGCANACGTTATCACAACCCACTCGTATTCAACCCAAACGCAAAAACCTATACAGCACTACTAGCTCACAAAATACTGTAATATCTCCATCAATAACCCAAGCAACCTCACAAATACAACCTCAAGAACAAAGAAACACCATAAACACAAGTAACGCAACATGCACTACAAAGACAGGTCCATCCAATAAAGTTACACGCCCTAGCACAGTTAAAAAACACAATACTCCTTCTTCTCAGAAACAATCCACTCGTATACAACCGAAGCGAAAAACCTTAACAGCACCACAGGCTCACAAAATACTGCAATATCTCCACCAAAAACCCAAGCAACCTCACAAATACGACCTCAGGAACAAAGAAACACCATAAATACAATTAAAAAACACAAAACTCCTTCTTCACAGAAACACACCACGTTATCACAACCCACTAGTATTCAACCCAAACGCAAAGCCAAAGAAACACTTACACAATAAACTCCATTTAATAAAATTACAGGAATTATTATAGTGATTTTTTTTTGTTTGTTTTGTTTTCCTCTTTCCTGATAGCGTTGGCTATTGTGCCCATCAATAGGTATGTTGGTAAGTACGAATTACATAGTATCCCTAGATGTCCAATGTACGTGTGTGATTTTTTATTTTTATTTTTTTTTTTTAAGGACCCTACATAACTTCACCAGGCACAGACACAGACACTAATCGTTACTTGATTTTAATCCGTGCGATTAGTTAACCAGGCTAGACCTGAGTTCTCACAAGATACACTGACCATAATAATAATAATAACAATAATAACAAGTAACGCAACATGCACTACAAAAACAGGTCCACCCAATAAAATTACACGTCTTAGCACAGTTAAAAAACACAATACTCCTTTTTCTCAGAAACAACTCACTCGTATTCAACCGAAACGCAACAACCTTAAAAGCACTACAGGCTCACAAAATACTGTAATGCCTCCACCAATAACCCAAGCAACCTCACAAATACAACCTCAAGAACAAAGAAACACCATAAATATAAGTAACGCAACATGCACTACAAAGACAGGTCCACCCAATAAAGTTACACGCCCTAGCACAGTTAAAAAACACATAACTCCTTCTTCACAGAAACACACCACATTTTCACAACCCACTCGTATTCAACCGCAACGCAAAAACCTTAACAGAACTACAGGCTCACAACATACTATAATATCTCCACCAAAAACCCAAGCAACCTCACAAATACAACCTCAAGAACAAAGAAACACCATAAATACAAGTAACGCAACATGCGCTACAAAGACAGGTCCACCCAATAAAGTTACACGCCCTAGCACAGTTAAAAAACACATAACTCCTTCTTCACAGAAACACACCACATTATCACAACCCACTCGTATACAACCGAAGCGCAAAAACCTTAACAGTACCACAGGCTCACAAAATACTGCAATATCTCCACCAAAAACCCAAGCAACCTCACAAATACGACCTCAGGAACAAAGAAACACCATAAATACAATTAAAAAACACAAAACTCCTTCTTCACAGACGTTATCACAACCCACTCGTATTCAACCCAAACGCAAAGCCAAAGAAACACTTACACAATAAACTCCATTTAATAAAATTACAGGAATTATTATAATGATTTTTTTGTTTTGTTTTGTTTTCCTCTTTCCTGATAGCGTTGGCTCTTGTGCCCATCAATAGGTATGTTGGTAAGTACGAATTACATACTATCCCTAGATGTCCAATGTACGTTTTTTTTTGTTTTTTTTTAAGGACCCTACATAACTTCACCAGACACAGACACAGACACTAATCGTTACTTGATTTTAATCCGTGCGATTAGTTAACCAGGCTAGACCTGAGTTCTCACAAGAAACACCGACCATAATAATAATAGAGATTTATTAAATAGAATATAAAACAATAAAAACAAAAAAGAGAGCTTCCAAACAAAAATAATCACTAAAATACAATATTCTATTTAAAAGGGACAAGATATCGGCAAGCCGGTTTGCAATCTCGCCCTAAGAGGTCGAAAAAGTGTAAATTAATTAATTAGAGTGCTATAATTATACAATGTTCTTAAAAATAAATAAATATTTGTTTATACAGACATTTGTTGTGACTGCAAACATAACAGCTTCTTCTTCATAGTTCTCCTAAATGAATTAATGTTATTGGACGTTGTAAAATCAATCATATTAGTATTCAGTATGTTTGATGCTATGTATTCAAATGAACCTTCCATTAAATTAACACGAAAAAGTACAGGGGAAATGCAAGCAGTCAGTATTCATGTTAAAGTCTATTATCGCACAAACAAAATTTACGTCCGAAACCAAGGAAATGTTAATTAGAGGACCCTTCTTCTCGTATTGCTTACGTACCGTCCGGCAGTGCGCATGAGATAAGGGATTAACATATACAGCGAAGAATCGGAACTGTCTGTGGTGCTCCCTTCACGGAATAAATTGCTATTGGGCAGATACCGAGCATTATCACACTTATAAAACCCTTTCACATTGTCTACCTATTACTGAAAACCGAATTAGAAAATTCGAAACCGTTCGGGAGTTATCATGTAGGCACACAAGCAGACGGACGGACGGACAGAAAGTCCAAAATTATGAATGAGCAGGGTCGCTCCGCTCGTTAATGATATAAAGGCCTACCCATCTCATCTGTACAGTATAGCCAAGAAACATGATTCAGGTAACGGTACTCGAAACAAAAGCATGAAGCGCGCTTTGAATAACAAATATCAGCATAATGTTAATAATAACAAATTGTCACATGAAATATTAATGGTTAATACGAGAAAAAATAAAATATGTAATTGCACTTTTTAAAACAGAACAAACAAAATAAACATTGGGACAAATCGGCCCTGCTCGCTACCCCGCTATCGGAACTCCCGACCCACGCTAACTTTCTGCCAAGCTTTGTCGCGAAAATTCCCTGTTTGGTTTCTGTATATACAGGGCGTTTGGTATGTTTTCCCATACTGCAATTCTTTCAAATGTGAAATGTGTTGCCTAACCGTAGGAGTATCTCACCATAGATTCTAGGCTGGAAATTTCTGTATTTAGGAAGTGTGTTAGTATCAGCTCTTTTTGTAGTTGATTCGCAGCAATAAAATATTGCTTTTTTTAACATTTGTGTTGATCTTATGGGTTCTCAATCCAGCACTGCAGTTTTGACTTAACCTACCAGAACTTTCATGGCAAAATGATAGTCGTTTCGTATGAGGCGCCGTTAGTGTCATAATTAAAACCGGAAATAATGTAGACAATTAACAAATATATAAACTTTTTCTCAGAATAATATATATTTTCCTAAATAATATATCACATCAAAAGTGAATATTTTGTAATATGAAAACTTTATATATTTTTGACCAAACTTTATATATTTTTTCGTTCACTGCGGTAAAAATATATATATTAAATATGGTTCCACCGGTTCACAGTAGAGGGCGCCACAGTCGTTAGTTCTCGCGCTATCTCCAGATTTTGGTAACAGTCTACGACTCTACGTTGATACTATGGTGGTTATTTTGTGTGTTGAGACGTGAGACACCATGGGGAAGGGAATGGAATAAAATTAACAGTTTTGTGTATAAGAAAAAAATGCGAAAAATTAAATTCATTACACACGACGATTGTTTCCGCGGAAACCTGTGTCAATATATTATGTGAGAGAGGTAGCCAACAGTTTCTACTGTACTGTACTACCGATAATGCGCACATACAGGGGTTTACGTGGTTGTAGTTCACACCAGGCGCATTTGAAATGTATACTGGTCTTGTGTATTATCAAATGTGTTTTAAAATGGGACTTTTACTTGGTGACAAAATCGCATTGGTCAAATTTTAAATCCTTGGCAGGGTCCATGTCTTGACATACGTTGGATGTTAAGATGTGCGTTAAGGATGAATTTAATGTTTGGTGACGAAAGCTCACTGGGCACCCTTGGTGAACACACACACACACACATTTTAAATTCTTGGTAGTCTCTTGCGTTAAGATGATACTGCGCATGTGCGGTGTTCGACGAGCGCTTACACAGAGTAATTGCGTCCGGGAAGCATGGGTCTTTTAGGTGCCCCTTCCCTTCAAAATGAAATATTGATTTAGTTCAGTCACGAATCAATGTGGCTAGGGTTCCCGACTTGGATCCGGGCGGTCGGGGTTCGATTCTGTGGTACGAAAAAATTTTTTTTTACAAAAATGCGTTCCCAATTCAGCGGGGTTGGATATTAGGTTATTTGTAGGTTGTGTAGAGCTCCAGTACTTGCTTTCTAAATTTCACATGGTAATTTCTTATGGTGAAATTTCATTTTTTTGGCACAGCTTTGATGTGTTCTGTCTTTCTGAAATATGCGACGATCTAATTCGGAGTCTTTTCGAGCTAGATATACGTATAGAGTTGGCAAGTCAATTATAATAGCGTTGTTCTTTAATGCTGAGAAGTTTTTCATGAAGTTCCTCTCTTCACCCAACTCCACTCTCAAAACGGAAAGGGTCGCTTTTCTCAAGTTCTCGTTTCTAAATGTCGATTCCCTGGGCCGTAAAGCCGTTTTTCTCCCTGATTAAAATACATATTTTACAAATTTATAGGCATCGCCGCTGTTTGTGCCCTTTTTATGGGAATATTACATTTTCAGACAAAAACACGGGTACGTGTTAATTCACCCTTAAAAAAATAGGTTAGCGATGCTTGTAATTTTAGGTTGAAGTGGCCATAAAATTAAGCGATCTAAACTTTATGGCATATTGCTGCATAATATTAAGATCCATCTCTGTAATTTACAATCCAATGGTTTCATATTACTGGTTTATGGGGAAAATTACAGCAAAGATCGTATTTGGTAATTGGTCAGCGGAAAAGTTCAAGCGTGTTGATCTTTTTAAACTGCACGGCAATTGAAAACGGCGTTCTCATAAAAATTGAAAATGCAATTAAAGATAGTGAAGGAGCGAAAACTTTTCGCCCAGAGCAACAAAAATTTCATCAGATTGGCCAGATTTACCTAATTAAATGATTTATTACTTTTACTACAGAGGATATGAAATTGATTTTATGAAAACTCTAGGAAAATGAACGCCGATTGCTCGTACACAACACCGAGAGGTACAATTTGAGGGTGTTCCTGAAATGAGCATCGTTATGTAAGGAGAAAAACTTGATTAGCCTAGCTTATCTTACAAAGCAATTACCTACCTACTCTTATTACATTCCAATTGAATGCCACCTTACGCCTTTACTGCTAGTGGGCTGTTTTGCTCCGCGGTCTAATTTGTACTTATTGCCACCAAAAATTACAAGGAATTTCTTTTCCATTTTGTACGTCAGTTACAGATGGTTGTAAGGTTTACTCAGTTAAACTTGAAGTGGTTTTTATTTGCTCCAGTGCTAAAGTGAATCCAACGTAATGGTATTGCATTAAATGACACACTTGAGAAATAATAAACACAAGAAGTGGAGCAAGCGCAAGTATTTGCTGAGTGTTGTCACGATGCAATGCAGGGCTTTCATTTCAACACGATCCACCGATTCCAATTTGAAATTTTTAGAAAAAATCAAAAATTTAGACGGCAATGGAAGACCTACCTAAGTTTTAGCATTCACCCCCGCACTCCCAGTTACCCCATCTGTATAATTATAATATGGACCTCCCCCCATCGAGCCTTACAATTTTCCTTACAGAATACCCACAAAATCAGATTTGGCTGACGTACTTATGAATTAATTTAAAAAAAGTTCACAGATTTCGCAATCCATAAAATAAATAAATAAATAAAAATAAAGATGGCGGCTCGTGTGGCGTAGTTCAGTTAAAGCTGGACTGTGGTGCTAAGGGTCCCTGGTTCGAATCCACTCAAAAATAAAGGCAAAATAAAATTAAAATAAAACATTGGGAATGACAACCGTATAACGCCATATGCAAAACATAAATAACCCCGGGATCACTTGTTCCACTCACTCGCAAGCTCGCTCGTGTTGCAAACGTAAACTTTCGGAATAATAAGCGTCGTAACATGCTTGTAGAAGGGGAGCCCGGCATTGTTTTCTAGTGAATTTGATTCGCTAATTTTACCAAACTGATAAAGAAGCAGCATCGGAAAGTTGAAAGAAGGGAAGATCAGGTAAATAGGCGTAGCAGACGAAAAACAAGGCTTTTTGGAGAGCATTTTGGTCCAAGACAGTCAATTTTGGTGGTTGTAAAGTTCTTGTAGAAGAAAGTCTAGATGTTGTTCTAAGAGATTTTAAAGTGGAATTTCCGAAGTATCATCAGTACGTGTTTGTGTTTTGTGCGTCTGTTAAACAAAATCGGAGTTATAACCGGACGTTAGTATTAAAGATAATTAATTACCATTATTTTATTTTAAATGTAATTTGTTTCAATCGATCGCATTGGCGTGGTACTGTTTAATAGGCCCTGAGTGCATTTCTTTCTTACAGCTTTATTGATTGATTTTTGTCGAATGAATTTGTATCTTGGGTAAATGATCACCTGTGTGTTTAATCAAGCCCATATTACGACCCAGGATGTAAGAATTCTCAGTTTTTCTATTCGTACGCAGGGTTATGTTAGGTGTTAATTAAATATTTGTGAAATAATTCTTTGGAATTGTGGAGATGTAGTTAAGGTCGCCGAGTTACTCGTATTAACAAAATTTAAATCATCGAGATTTTCAAGGTGCTTTGGGAGATTAAAAAAAATTGTGGTGGAGTTTTAGTTTTTTTAGTTAGGTGGCCAGGCCAGGTGTTTATATGGGTGGTAAGTGATCCAACAATTTAAGATAATAAAGATGATGCAAAAATAGAATGGTAATTATTACAGTAAGTTCTTTCTATTGTTGTTTAAGTTCACCGCCGATTATAGGGGCGAGGAGACTCTAAAGTGCATTTTACATTCATAAACCAGTAAGTACTTCTCAAAAGGCCATAGGTATGTGAGCTATGTTTTTATTTACTAGCAGCATCTATGGTAAAAATTTCATAGAAATGCCTCCATAAATAAAAAATTTGGCATTACATAATCTGCGCATGCGCACATCTGATTTTTACTATAATTCTCGCCAGGAAAAATTGCCGGTCACAGCACATCTTGTGTCAATTTACAATCTGTTTTTTTAAGATGCGAGCGACTTCCGGAATAGGATCGTGTCATTGTTGAACGAAAAGACTTTTCGTTGAACATTGGCACGATCCCATCCTGGAAGTCGCTTACATCTTTAGAAAAACACAGATTGTAGACCGGCATCAGGTCTTCTCTGACCGGCGATCTTTCCTGGCGAGAGGTTTATATGCGATCTTTGCAACAAAATATATTAATAAATAAGAAAGATGATAATGCGCAACCTGCGCATGCGCACATTAGTCATTATGAATACACTGTGACAGAGATAAGGATGTCTATCATGGAGATACGACGATGGTCAAATTAGAAAAAGGATGCGCAATTAAAAAGTCATTATCATGCTTTAAATTTAAATAAATTCCGGTTACTTCCGACGATAAGTCGGAAAAACCTAAATTTACCGTTTTCGTTTTTATTTTTTTCTGACAATACAAAAAAATGAAAATAACACTTTCTCATTGTCACGTTTTGAGATCTACCAGACAGCGCAGCGTTGAGAGATTTCAATACGTTTCGTTTCAGAGAAATCATCATCAACTCTTTTTATATCTCATACATACTGTGTTGGGTAGCATTTTTATTACGAATACAAAGACGTGCGGCACACAAAAAAAGTTGGAAACTGTTGGTTTTAACAGGATGGTGCACTCGCGCACACCGCTTTCCAGGAAATTTGTCATTATCGCACAATTAAGGGGTTGGCGTCTACAGGAAAAAAGAATTACGCCTTCAAACATTTTGGTGTCTCTAATACTTGGTACGAAATTAAAATCGATTCACAGCTTACATTCTATAAGAGGCAAATCTGTAATTACATTGGCAGCAAGTTTAGACCTAGTGCTAGAAGTAATTTGAGTACTAAGGTACGGCTTCATGACACCAATTAATGGAAATAATTATAATGCAGATTCGCGATCGAATTAGTGGTTAAAAGATGTAATCCAAGGACTTAACAATGTAATTTCCTGTATAGTTACCGGAAAAATTAGCGTGCAGGAAACGAGTAATTATTAATGAGGAATTAAATTGAATAGTCTACACGATGTAGGTATTTAGATATTAATGAATAAAAGCGAGTCGATTTGCGTTAATCAGAAGGGTTTCGAAGTCATCGAAAAGGCTTGTTTAGAAGCTAAATCGACGTGCTTTGACTTATGTATTCGGGGTGTTTAACTGTTTACTGTTTAAGTGCTTGGCACCAAAGATCATACTTTGGCACTTAACATAATAGTTGAGACTCCTGTACCAAAAAGGCATCCTGCTATTCTCCTGACTTGGCTGACCAAGGTTGGAACAGGAATACTCCAGCGACGTCGGAAGTATGGGTCAGAGGGGGCGAGTCGCTCCCTCCGTTTTTACACAATGGAGGCCGCGCCCCCTCTAAGAATGAGTAGATAAATCACTCAAAAGCGACTAACACGTCTTCTACTGCATGTGCATGCAGAAATTACAAAAAGTGTAGAAGTATAGGATATACAGGGTGTTTACGGTCTTCTCTGTATCCTTTTAAGGGGCGGCAGTACAGCTCAAAAGGAGTCGACAAACCCCAAAACACCTTAGTAAAAAATAATTTAAGTGGACAATGCTGATTAAGTAGTAGATTGCTAGATTTGTACACAGATTAATCGTTTAAAAATAAAACAAATACAGGGTGGGGCAGAGGAACTTGCTGATTTGTATTCGGCGCCCTTAGGCGACGGTTGCTCCGACGAAAGTGGGAATAGGTATATTTGAGAGAAGGGCATATAAAGTTTTTCCGCCGCGTAGTGTAGTTACCATCAGGGGGTGGACGAAGGCGGGACGCCCGTTCGCCGTCGAGGTATACTTTTCTAACGGTCGCTCAGACATAGCCACGCAACGTGCATTCCGTACTCATTTTAATATCGCGCCACGTGGACGTGTTCCTGGCCGGCAATCCATTGTTTCATGGGTAAACAATTTTAGGGAAACTGGTGATGTGAAGAAAAAAAATTAAAATGAGTACGGAATGCACGTTGCGTGGCTATGACTGAGCGACCGTTAGAAAAGTATGCCTCGACGGCGAACGGGCGTTCCGCCTTCGTCCACCCCCGGATGGTGACTACACTACGCGGCGGAAAAACTTTATATGCCCTTCTCTTAAGTATACCTATTCTCACTTTCGTCGGAGCAACCGTCGCCTAAGGGCGCCGAATACAAATCAGCAAGTTCCTCTGCCCCACCCTGTATTATCTCGCTTATTAAATTTTTGCTAAGGTGTTTTGGGGTTTGTCGAATTCTTTTGAGCTGTACTGCCCTTAAAATGATCAGAGAAGACCGTAAACATCCTGTATTGAAAAGATTTGCCAGCAAAACTGCGGAAAAGAGGAAAATTTTTTGGGATATATTTAATTTTTTATACTTGCTTTTCGTTACAATGCTCAATAGTGCAATAAATAGGAACAAAATTTTTGTAACTCTGTTCTAGTTCTCCATTATTTTTTAAATAAAATATTAATGATCTATGGCTATGGTTTTCTCAATCAAGTCAAGTGCCTCTGAGTTGCTCATTTGCATATAACTATAGACATCCTCCGACACTTTTTTTAATTTTTTTCAAAACTTCTCTTTCCAAAATACATTATTTGATTGATTAAATAAACAGGTTTCAGGGTCACTTAAAGAACCCACTGCTTTGCATTAATTCCTACACAATTTTGCATGGGATGAACCTTTCAGACTCCATGGTCGCTGATTTTTGCCCCCCCACAACCGTTATTCACTTCCGACGTCGCTGGAATACTCATAATGGCTGCGACCTTTCTTCAATCGACTTGGAGACCTTTACAGTCTACTACGTAACCCAAATACTTTAATTCTTCTTTCACGAACCGACATTTGTCTCGATTTAAAGTAATACTCGCGCACTGTAAATTTTAATGACTAATTTTAGGATTTCTATGTTTCTCAAACGTGCTTTTTGCGATGCGATACACATTATCTAACGATATTAGAAATTGGGCGTTCAGCAATTTATCTAATAGCCAGTCATATAGGGAAGTGGATACGCATCACGTTCCGTTGGTCGGATTTTCCAGCCTACCGGCACACTCGGCTGATAACGTTTAATAGTAAAACTTCTTTCATTAATTTCTCAGCTTCTGGTTATTATACAAATCCGGGACCAGTCCCAAAACTCATACCAATTAAGCGCACTTCATTTGACACTAGACACAATCTAATCAGACGAGGTTTGCTCCAACACATCTGATTAGCTGCCGGGGTTAGCTTTATGAGGTTTATCTACGTGTAAGTGAGCGGAGCGACCTTATCCGTGTCTGTTCTAGTTAGCGACGAACTGAGGTAGTTCGCGGACAAGCGGTGATCTTGTAGTGCACTTAACCCTCAGGTTCTACGCTAACTTCACACTACAAGAACACAAAAATAAAGTCAATCCGGCAACGTTTAAAAATGGCCACCCGAATGACTATTCCCTCCAAAACTAAATAAGATCCCACTTAAATTTGAAAAGTGGCACGTGATCAAACATCTAAGGCAGGGGGCCCTTACGTTAGTTGTAGACAACGCTTTGACCTGAAGCACAGTAGGGAAGGAACGTAAAATAAAACACTCAAATTGTGAAAAGTTTGTTTAATAATGATCGCAATTATTAAGATTGTGAAAGCTCGGAAATTTAAGTCGAAATAAATTACATTGCAAAACTAAACTTTGAAAATGGTAGTTCACTGAATAAAAATAGAAATAGGCTGGGAAAAAAGAACTTACCAATAAAAAAAATCAGCCGTCAAATTAATATCAAATTGTGTTGTAAAATTAATTGTTTGTAATGATGTGAATGCGTAACATAAAATTATAACGAAAAGTAGCAGGTAAACTTCAAGAGGTATATGTTAAAAACAAGTTTTGGGATTTATGGGTCAGGTAAGCAGGTATCAAGATTCTAAGAAAGGGTGAAATACACAGGATGTGACTCATCTTTGGTGCAATAGAGTCCTTTTATTAAAAGCAAGATGGTAAATTAGATGGCCTTGTAGGCAAATTTAACTAAAAACAAGATATGTGGAAATTATTGAATCGCCACTCATTTATCGCACATAGATTCTAAACTGAAGAGCTTTGATTAGCGTAATCCCGCTCCTGCAAGATAGGTAACCCGCCCCTGGTTTCCGGGTTTCGAGCGTACAGTTGAAAGTCGAAGACAATCACGGAATTAGGTGTCGTACTTCAAATGGTTACAGTTTTTACCACCCCCGTGATTGCTTCATTCACGAAGAAAAATGTTAACAACAAACAGCAAGTCAGGACATACATCAAACGAATCGGTAATTTCCACATATTAAAATAAAATTAAAACTTATATGAATGTTACTTCAGGGACAAGACCTAGTAATCAACATCAATAAACATAAATTAAGCAAACATTACACCAAAAACGTAAACAATTACAAACAATGGCATAACGGTATCACATATGTGATTATGGATTGCGGTTAAACCAAGTAAATTTCAAAAACAAAGATTCAAACACACAAAAAGTACAAAATGCGGCATACAAAACACAAATACGATATAAAGAAATGCAAAAATTACTACATACTGCATTAAATAACACTAAATAACAACAAACATTTATGGAACGACGCGTTCACGACCGCCATTCAATACAAGATGCCCAACGTAAGCCCCGTTCGTGCTTTTTAGATGGCGCAGGCAGTTTTTTCCCACCTAGAAATTACATGGTATATACAGGGTGGAACCTCTCGACCTTTAAAATTAAATAATGGCGGAATAATAATTGGTGTTTAATTTAAAATAAATAACTAAATATACAAATTATATGCATTAAACACAACAATGGCAGTCGGCGGCGACCTGTCACCAGAAATGGACGGACGGACTCGGGCTCTACCAAGCGAAAAAATCTCGCGCTCTTGCGAATCGGTTATGGAAGCCGCGGGTGAACGCAACCTGTAAAACGGCGGAATCGAACGGGTCCAGAAATTGGCAGCGGTCACTTCGGCAAAACTAAAACAAAATTACGTAGCGGGAACGGAAGCAACAAAACACAAATCGGCGGAAGCGAGCAAATATCGCCCCCCCCCCCCCCTTAAAACTCGTGTAACGGATAGTAAAGCTCATCTTGTAGTTAACGGAGCGGTAGCCAAACAGTGGCGCACCCATAGGGGGGGTTTTCGGGGTTAACCCCCCCCCCCCCCCAAATTAAGCACTGATAGATTTTTTAAAAATAATCTTTTCCTACAATCGTTTATGAATTAATCATTCCAGCGCGCAAATCGCGTGCACAAAGTGATCAATTCGCGCACTATAATTTGCATGTTTAATCCATAGCAACCATGCAACTTGATTGTCACAATAAATTAGCAGTTTCAAATCTTGACGGAAAGTACCGAAACTTATTACCGGATTGCAATATATATTCCATTTTTGGATTCTTTTATAAGTAACCTAAAGGAAAGATTTTTAAAACACAAACAAATATTGACCAGATTTCAAAGTCTATTTCCCAAAGATCCGACCATTCTCTCCCAGGAAACCTTAACTGAATTCCAGTCTTTAGTATCATTTTATAAAGATGATTTGACAGGAACTATAGATGAGCTAGTTGCCGAACTTTGGTATAGAGCAATCGCCAGATTGCCAAATGAAGATCGACCCAGAGATGTCTTAAGTGCTTTACAACACGTTACAGACACCTTTACAAATATTAGGGTATTACTTGCTATATTAGCTACATTGCCTGTCTCTACTGCGGAAGGCGAACGTAGTTTTTCAACTTTGAGAAGACTCAAAAATTATTTAAGAAATAGTTCTTCCGAAAACCGACTAAGGCTTAACTCTTCTAAACATTTATAGAAACATGACCCCTTCTGTGGAAAATATTTTAGAGAAATTCGCACAGAAACCTAGAAAATTAAAACTTAGTTCAACTTAATATTTTTAGTCATAAATAATTTCTTTTATGTTTTGTTGTGTGTTTTTCGGACAAAGTGTAAGTGTAACTGTGTAATCTGTTGTTTATTAAAAATATAATTTATGTTAACATTTTGGATTTACTAATTTCAATAACCCCTACCGAATTTTTTTTCTGGGTGCGCCACTGTAGCCAAAAGTTGCAGCGGTTTTTCAATGAATACGGGCAACTTAACGACAAAACGGTACGGATGCAATATGAATTTATGGCAGTGATAAAGATTAATACGGTACTTACAAATATAATAGGCAAAAATGCAAAAGCGAAAAGATTTATTTACTATTCGGGTAAACGCCAAAAGCAAAAAGAAAAGAAGAAAAGGAAATACGTTACGGTTGCAAAAGAAAAATTACGGTAAAGCTCAAAATTTCGGTACTTACAAAACGTAGCGCTGAAGATGCAAAAGCAAAAAGATCCAAATTCATAGTGCGTTTTCTAATTGTCGAAACGTCCATTTCGGGTAGGGAGTAACTGAAATTTCTTGGTTTTTGGTATACCATTAGAAAACTAAAATTTATTAATCGGTAATTAACGGACCTAAAACTGGCAAAAGAGGTTTCGGTGGTGCTAAAGCAATTTACATATTCCTAGAGGAAAGGTTGCAAAACTAATAATTCACTGCTTAACTCACGTGCACTATCAGGGGAAAACAAAATGAAAACACAGAAAACTCACTCCTCGTCCCCAAGAGCAAATAAGTAAATTCAGAAACTTCTTAGTAACGAAGCGCCAAACTTAAAACGCTTCTAGATACCGGGTGTTCAGTAAAGCTGTCGGCTCGACAAATATACGGTGTGGTCATAACTTCGGGTACGAAACTTCAGACCTTCTGATATAATTCCTGTACGAAAGAAACTGTAAATCGTTGCGGTAATTTGCAAAGAAAATTTTAGTTTCCTATTTTTATGGGTAATTCAACTGAACTTAATTGGCAAATGTTCTTTAATTTCTTGAAGGAATTGGATTGTATAATTGTCGTCATATTAAAGCTTCAGTTAGTGAACTCATTCTGATTTAAGTGTAGCAGTGCATCCTATATGCATACGATTATTAAGAAATACGGGACTAAAGTGTCACTTTTTTCCCAGCAGTACACAATGAAATGTAAGAAAATTTGAACATTAACCGTAAACTTGTTTTTAGCGCATTTTTGGTAACAAAAAGGAGCTTATCATTTCACTTTGTCCGGCTGGCTGGCTGGCTGGGCGGATTGAAAAACTTTTGATCTAGACATCGTAGAGAGGTCCGGTTTTTTGCATTATCTCCGTCTTGTCGAGTTATTGGCGCAATGGACATTCATTAAGCCCGTAGTGGTTGCGTTTAATTAGAATTTGCGAAATAACTAACGCCGCTTGAAAACTTGTTTGTCCTAGGGGCGAAATTAACGACCATTTTCAAGGCGCGCGCGCGCGTCTTCGAGAGGTAGTAAACTTCGGGCGCCTTTTACCTTCCGTTGCGAATTTTGTCACGCGGTTTAACGTTTCGTAAATCTCGAATCGCTGTCTCTCTTTTTCGTGTCGCCAATAGAAGCTCGAGTAATAAGAAGTGCCCCAAAAATTAAGTACTATCTTGTGGAAGGTTTTTAGCGAAATTCACCAAAATGTGGGTGTAATATAAGTATGCACCGAAAGAGGTAATGTGATAGCATCCGACAAAATCTAACTGATGGTGGAGTGAAAACTTCAAACGCGAATTTGGGGTGAACGGGGCGTCGGATGTGGGTACCGTCAAAGGGAATGTGGTAGCCCCGGACACGATCTTCCTGATAGTGGAGTCAAATCTTCAAACGCGAATTGCGGGTGAACGGGACGTCGGAAGTGGGTACCGTCAAAGGGAATGTGGTAGCCCCTGACACGATCTTACTGATGGTGGAGTCAAATCTTCAAACGCGCATTGGAAGGGAACGGGACATCGGAAGTGGATACCGACAAAGGGAATATGGTAGCCCCCGACAAGATTTTACTGATGGTGGAGTCAAAACTTTAAACGCTAATTGCGGGTGCACGCGGAAAGTGGGAGGCGGGTACCGACAAAGTGAATGTAGTAGCCTTGGACAATATCTTTTATTGATGGTTGAGTCAAAAGTGGCTAATTGAATACTGATCTGCCACACAAAAATGCGCTGAAGTCCCTTCGTCACACGAGGACTTTGATAATTTTTTGGATTTGAGAGGCATAGCTTCCTCGGGGGCGTTTTAAATAATCACATCTGCATTAACAAAAATCTTAAACTGATATTTTCTATTATACCCTAACATGAATAACATTACAAGGTATCTTGATTCTACAATCAAACAAAGTTGTTTCCTTTAAATATTGCTGTAACTATTATGAAAGTGCAAAAAATAGCGTGTACATCACAGGACGAGTATCCTAATGCCTGCACTCCCACTAGCCAATGAGGGCGAAAACATTTATTTTGCTGATTTTAGGAGGGGTACAAATGTTCGTTGCGACATCTCCTGCTTCCAACGGAAAAAAAAATGTCATAAAGGTTCCAGATTGTTCAAAGACAGCCATGAGATGGACGATCACCTTTGATGGTTCACTCTCGACATTGTCTATACAGAGTGTTATCGTTTTGATCCATCTTAAAGATAACTAATCGAAGTAGGTACATGTTTAAGAGCAAAAAAGGCTAAATTGTGCGTCTTCTCGTTTCATGGCCAGGTGTAGAACATAAAAACCGCCCTCGTACGATCATGACTTAGCAAAGTATACAATGGACTTGGCAGTCAACGTCATCCCACCTCAAAAATTATGTTAATTAATGTTTAGGTTTTTTATTGCCAACTTTTATAATAGAAAATTAAGTACTTACGTTGCTTATAATTACAGCTTTAAATTCCGGAATATCAATTCAAGGTTTATTGTATCTCCAAACGCTGTAACGCTCCTCCTAGAATTTTTGTTCTTACATGCACCGGTAATAGAATGGTTTAGGGTAATTGTGGTCGTAATTCTATATCGCTCTAAGCTAAGGCATAATTGGAGCATCTCGAAATTGGAGTGCCAATTACGTTTAAATTACATTTAGTTTCCTCCTATAATTAAAATCGTTGCCTATAACGAGCATAGAAAGAAAACGGCGTATTCTTAAAAGTGTCTTTCGTAACTTTATTTTTTCTTGTTAAACTTCTCGCATAATAATAAGATATTTTTTTCGAAGATGCGATTAAATTTACATAATACGAGAATAAATCTTGGGAAACTTTTGAGCATTAATACGTATCTGTGAATGCTAAACACTGTTTGGAATTTTTCTCGCCTTAGATGTGTGTATTTACCTTGTTGACCTAGAAATGTTTCTGTGTGGAAGGAATTTACGTAATTTGTCGAAACTTCTCACATTAAAGCAAATGTACCGGTAAAACACGTGCAATTATGTTCAATGATAACAATAAATCGGATAACAATATGTATCCTATAATCTTTGACTTATCTGAAAAATGCTGATATTGTAACCGCAGAATACATGCAATAACAATAATATCCATTCACGGTCCCAGTTCCCCAATCTGGAACATCTCCGCATTTAAGGTGCAAATCGTTCCATTACCAAGAAATAACAAGTTTAAAAAGTCAATATGCAAACATAAATGACGAGAGCGTATTTTCCTCCTAATAATATTAATGCTAGGACCAGGAAAAAATACCGGTAGGCACGAGATCCTTACCCCATTCTCTTTCAAATAAGCCGCCTATCGTCGAAGTCTATACAGTTTAATGAAAAATAGTGGAGCGTATACAAATACATACAAATTAGGGCGGTATGGAACACACAGAAGGAAACAATTATCTTTTTCCCAAAACTATCATGACAATTTTGAGATAGGGTTATAAAGTGTCCCTTAAGCAAAGCTACATTCTCTCCCAAAACGTTCAGCCCTTAGAACTTTCGTGTATGTCCCAAAAATGAAAAATTTCATGACACTCCCTACAAAATAATTATAACCATACTCATTGTCGTAATCATTTTGGGGGAGAGCGTAATACCGGGTGGTCTTGGGAGTATGGCAGGAAGAAGGAATCAATTACCGTTTCCCGAAAACCACCATGACAGTTGATTTTGCGTAAGGATCATCAATTCTCCCTAGTCCATTTTTCTAGTTTTCAGGGTCACAGAATTTAATTTCGCCGGTTTAAAAACTTCCGTTATTGTTCGTATTTATTGTAATAGTTTCTAACTCACAAGTTATCCTTTGAATTTTAGGGTCAGCAAATTTTAAATGACCCGTTTAAAATGTCATGCGTTTATACTTCGCTACCGTAGGCGCACGCAATTTTTTCCGCAAATACTCTCGGTTATTAGCTTGTCGCCCTAATATATGGAAACATTCTGCGGTGGCTGGCTTAACTGCGCTGGCGGCTCGTCGGAAATCAAATAACACACAATAAAATCCACCCTACGGTAAATTACAGGTGACCGGATTAACTGCACGCTTATTCAAATAACATAAAATGCGATCTGCAGTCACTTAGAGGAGGGCGACTTAACCGCACTGACCGCTTCATGCTACTTTTCTCTTGCAGTTTGCCGCGAGACAAAATAAAATCCACCCTAAGGTAACCTACGGGTGGGCGACTTAACTTCGCTCACCGCTCAACGCGCAATACCTGACGGTCCTCCCCGAACAACCAACTTCCCACCACATCCCACGACTCACCGGCGCCGGCAGCTTTCAAACGCATTTAAACAGTCAGACCGTATTTCAGGACCGCTTGCCTACGTACAAAATCGAAAAAAACGGTGGGGCTGGAGATGTGACCAGCCTAGGCACCATTTGCCTGGCCATATCTTTTTTGATCAAATCAAATGCCATTCTTGCCGTTGATGTGTATGTATTATTATAAATGTTGCTATGCGTTGTTTTGATTTGATTAATTCGATTTTAAAGTAAAAACAAAACAATCTACGCCACGCTTACTTTCTTTCTAATTTTCCAAGTTGACTCCATTTGCAAATAGCGGCTTTAAAATGTAAATAATCAGAATCGACCGTTTCCGTAAAGTTTCTAAAGTTCGGAGGGTTGAATTGACATTTGTTTGATAATAAACATCTTTGATACAATCGAGAGCGTCGAATGGCGAAAGTTTCCCGCTGATTATACATCCGCGAAACTGTTTGCTTTCGGAAGATGAAATATCGTTAATATTCCCAACATTGTCATGAACTAACGCTTTCTCTTTTCTTTCTTGCAGCAGTGGACTTGGATTTGTGTTCGAGCAGTGTCCAAGATGCGTTCGTTATTGCTGTGGAACAACAAGCGCGGGAGCGACTCGAGAGGCTCTCGGCTCTCAAACGGGTTACTCCCGTCGACATGACCAAACTTTCACAACAGGTAATGAATATTTTCAATAAATGTCGTCGTGACTAGTCAAGTGGAAATGTATTTCCTTCACGCAAGGAATAAGGAGAACAATCCCAGGGAGTTGTGGATATTATCGATTATACAGAATTTAAACAAGGGAGGTTTCTGCTTGAGAAACTAATGTTTATCTATTTGCCTACTCAGAAGGTGCGAGTTTCCATATTTATCTAATTACCTAAAGCACGCCCGATTGGCTGCTCTAACCTAAATTTCACAGATTTCGCAATCCTTTTTTAGATTCGAATTAACAAAACCCTTGCGCACTGTTAACTAAGTACCATATCGACAATATCCGCGACTTTTCGTGCATCTACCGATTGCGGTCGAGTACGGTACAATCAACACTTGACGCGACACCACTGTCTTCTTTTCTGTTTGACTAAACCGGTAACTTCATACCCATACAAAACATAAGCATTTCCAATGCTAAAAAGACCAAAAAATCCTTTTATCTATAGCTAAAAGCATTACAAGTGTACACACAAATCGTGAAGTCAAACAGTAATTAGAATTACACGCCTCGTTTTCTTGTGCTCCCCATTTGATATCAAATAGGCAAACATTATTCCAAAGTAGATTGTTTGTACAGTTTAACGTACCTTATCTTTTAACGCAAAACAAAGGCTATTATTTGCAATATTGATTTACTCGCATCATATCTTGTACCTAGAACAGAGCCAGCTTGAATGCGGGAACGTATGAAAGCAAATCGTTCAAGCGTTTGGCATTTCAATAAAGCAGCCAAAAATTAATTTACGATTGTTGGATGAACGTGTACCTATACATCACTCTAAAATTAGTCCACATTTTAATTCCATAATAATGACCTCAGGCAAAGTAGAGATGGGTGTAAATTTAAATTCAAAAGTAGGTAATTTACAAAAACTCGTAGTCAGAAGATACTTATCGAAATATACTTCCGCAACACAAAAAAAATATACTAATTACAATTTGGGCCTATGGAAAACCTTATGCACAAACGTCATTTCACGTAGCTTCGACGAAATTACCATTGAATCTTGGCGACGGCCGTCTGAATTCAGAAGGGCGCTTTCTGCCAATAATTTGCGATCAGGTAAAAACACTAAACAAACAGAGGAGCATATAAAGTGTGAGAAAAATCTAACGTTTGTCACGTCGAGCAACTCGAATACTGAAGTTGTAATCAACACCTAACGAAAAGCAATAATTCAAATGATTTTAAACTAGCAAAAGCAAAATGTTGATCGACAACGAGCCGTCGGTAAGCGGTGATGTACCTAATCCTAATTTTGGGTAAATCGGTGTTTCGTCAAAGGATTTCGATGTAGATAACAATAATCAGGTAGACAACCACGAAGTAACATGAAGAAAAGAGAATAAACCAGAAAATAAAAGCCTAAAATCAGTATGTCATGGTTATTACGCAATTGCTAGCACATACCGTAAACAGCTTAATTTGTAGAAATATATCAGCAAACTACACGATGGAATTTTACCAAAGTATAAGATTCCAAAATGGCCACAGCACACATAATGGCGGCATGTTCTTTCACAAGTAACAATCGACTCTGTTCTACAGTACAGGTAGTGAATAGTACAGTGACTTAAATTAAAAGTGAATAGTAAATTTGTATGACCTCTACCTCTAGCGGTAGAATATGAAAAGTGTTGCCAACAAAACTAACTACAAGGCATTTTCACGAGAAATATCTAGATAGCGCAACGGTTACTAAAAGGATTATAAACATTTAAAAAAACGTTACAGATGGAAGCAACGTAATGGCCTGGAGTTTGGTAGGAGAAAAGTCACATGGTCGCGGGTTGGTAGCTACCCTTTCATTCAAGGTATCAACGCCGTAAAGATGAGCTTCGAGATTAACCGGAGTTGGATTCGCAACGAGTTTAGTTACAGTTATTCCCATCCCTAGGCTTGTTGCTTTACGGCGAAAGTATGCGACGAACTTTGTCCGTGCACAAATGGCATGATAAATTAAATAAACAGTAGTGGAATAATGTTTATAAATTAATTTACAACAAAAATAAATAAATGTACAAATTATAGTCACTAAATCATGTGAGTAGACGAAAGTAGCGGCAGTCGGCGGTAGCATGGGTGTTCTGTTTGGCGGACGGTGGACTCGAGCGCCACCAAGGGTACGGCCTTGCCCATAGTCAAGGTCGGAGGTTGCAGCGGTTTGGCGGATCGGTCTTGGAAGCCTCGGACAAACTCAAACGGCAGCTCCACGAATTCTAAAGAGCAAGTGGCGGCCGGCTACTGGTGATTGTAAAACAAAATTAAAGTGCACAGTAAATATCTTAAGTGGGAACAGTAAATAATCGGATTCGGTAGCGGTATATACGAGAAAGTAAATACAGGAAAGCGAAACAATATCCCCCCCTATAATCAATGAAACGTAAAGTCACAACAAACTACCTTGCAATTAAGCCGAGCAGTAGAAATTACTGTGCAAGAAAAAGTAACAGTTGTAGACACGGTGCGGTAAATTTAATGTAAAAGCAAAAACTAAACGTGTGAATGCAAAATACATTTACGGAAAACTCAAAATTACGGTACCTACTTACAAAACGTAGCTAACGAAAGTGCAAAACGCAGAAAAATCAACCACAGATACAATACACAAGCAACAGGTTGCTAACCTTATGCATTTCATTGCATTCAGGTATATTTAAAAGCGCCATCTAATAAGCAGCAGTATAAACATGTACATTCCAAAACTGTAAAATTACGCTTATGGATTTATGCATTAGATTTTGCAGCAAAAGCTCAGTTTAGCTCCTATCATATCATATCGCTGTAATAATACCAATAATAAGGAATTCGAATTGTGCCAACTTTAGCGCGTTAAATTTTTTGCAGCCACATTTAATGAATAAATCCATTAGCGTCATTTTACATGTTTACACGCTACTTGTTTATACTATTACTTAATAGAGGGCGCTTTTAAGTATGCCTAAATGACCAATGCAATACATAAGGATCGCAATCTGTTGTTTATATCTATGGATCAACTTGCTATTCGGCTAAACACCAAAAGCGATCGCTGATTTAAATAAGGTACGGTTTCCAGTAAGTAAAGTAAATTTACGAAAAATCTCAAAAATTACGGTACTTACGAACGTCGTCTAAAAATACAAAAGGTATAATGATCCCGTCTAAACAACTGCTTTGCCTTTTATACGAGTACAATTCGGCTATGGCATGGAGAGATCGACGGTTTTCCAGCTTTTTTAATTAATTGTGCGGCTTGCTGAAAAATTTGTAATTGATATCAGCGCATGACCTTGCGGTTTTAATGCTCGTTTTAATTTACCATAGAAACAAAACCCTGCTAATAGTGGCTTAACATGGCTGAAATTCTAAAATATTAATTTGCCTCGTCTTCTAAATGACAAGAACTTTCGGACGCGACAAAGACAATTGAAATACCCTAACGGGAACGGTTGCAAACGGTGAATTAATTGCAGCTTTATTAACGGTAGCGGCGGCCGAAACACAACTATAGAAATTAAATCAAATACCTTTACCTTCTATCTTCAATTCCTAGAACCAACACAAATACTTTCGGCGCGACACTTTTTGTAAAGATGCCCACAACTTAAAACGCTTGCTTCTAGATACCGGCTCCACAAATATACGATGCATAACTTCGGATATGAAACGTCAAGGCGAAAAATAGGTGCTTCGTTACAAGTCTCTATGAACATCAAACAATTCGTTAACTTCCACTTGAACAAATGACCAAACATGAAAATGAAATGCCAATACCGAGTGTTCGCGCTGTTACGAAGTTAAAAACACCCATATTAACGTAAACAACATGGTATCAATTGTTCTTTTATCAAACACATTACTTTTAACACACCTAGTCAGCTTTATCCAACAATTTTGCAATACCATATAATTCCATAAAATAATACACCTGCACATTTCATACAATTTAAATGTATTATTAAATGAAATAAAACAATCAATCTTGGGCGTCCATCTGTCTTACACGTTTATGAGACGTTTTACGGTTGTGTTGAACTTTTCTGAAATTTTCTGTCTCACAAGAATTTTACGGATATGCAGATTTTATTCGTTGGTTTGTGTATGTTTAAGAACGAACTCCGGTGTATGATTAAAATGAAAATTTCTGTAACTCACTAGAATGTCAAAAACGTTATTTATACTTACACCAAGATCGTTGGAAAAAAGACCAAGAGCATTATCTTAATGACCAAGACATGAATTTGATGCATTTTTTAACTGTATTTAGTTTTTCTTGTTTAAATATTTTACTGCAAAAATAAAACCCATAAACGTTTTTTGTGCCCATGGGTATTTTTAGATATATCCTTATACTATTTTCCATTATCTAAAGCAACAGACTGCTTGACGAATACCTACTTCGACTATTTCGGTACAGGTTTGGGTATGAACTCAAAAAATTTCAGTTCATCTTAATATACTATTATCGAGCTATACGTATTTCAAGTCGGAAAAATTTTAATTAATCTTTTTTATCTAAAATTAAATTTGAAAATTTTTATATGTTCTGAAATGTATTTGAAAAATCTTCCAAAAATTAAAATCTCACAACGCGAATTAAATTAATCGATTAAATTAAGTCCAAATTCCACGAAATAATTGAAAATTCTGAGATGTCCTCGGAAACATCATCGATCACGTGATTCGTGAAAGGGACAAGAAAAATCGACATTGATTCCACTTATACTAGATACAAACGATTCAAGACAATAGCTAAGATAATAACCCATTTTACGTTAGCCAAGATAAGAACCACTTTATCCTTACGTAGGTACATAATATAGCGGCAGGCGTGCATAAAACCAAATAAGGTCGCTCATTAGTTACGTCACCGGAGGAATCCACGAGTGCCAGGTACTGGAAGGGAGGGTGTACTATTAACATGTAATCCACACAAAACAGAGATACGAACGTCACCCCCAAATTAGAAATTAATTACGCGTTTCATTATTATTACCGCACTAACCATGAGAGTTTCCGCACAAAGCAGCTCGAAATGACCACAAATTAATGTTGAAGAGGATTAAGATCTTGCACTTGGGGAAGGTCATTTTATGAAAAATAGAAAAAGCATTGAATTCTACAAAAGCCTAAATGTTCTTTTTAGTTTTGTGTTGGGTGTTTCTTTTTGTTTTATGATTAGCTGTGTTAAATTTGTCTGATTTTGTTTGCTTCTTCCCGTAAGCGTAACAGTATTGGCGGCTACACACAAAGAGCCGAAGCCATCGAAAATTTTATGAATGCGTGACGGGAACAAACCCACCAACCTGTCTCGGGTCGTCTACAAAATTGTCGTTTCCGCTACGGCCTAGATCCACAAAATTATTTTTGTAATACGAGAACGTGTCACTTGAGTGATCTGCGATATGTTACAAGTGATGAATAGGGCGAGGGCTAACGCACACAGCGAAAAGCGATTAGGGGTGGCGCCTTACGTAAAATTTGGTGGATTTCTTGAAAGCCATATCCAGTTACCCTTAACCTACACCCTTAACATACACGCATTATGTATACTTGACTTTATCAACGTCACCAGAGCCTGAGCAATATGTTCAAAATATCGATGTTACTTTTAATAATTACCTACTCACCTCACTATCTACACATAGGAATTATTTTTAAAACAGCAAGTACTATTAGATGAGTATTACTGAGAAGTACTTGAATATGAACTTTTACCATTTAATATAGATATACCATACTTTGGTTATTAAATGCCCTTTTGTTTTGTTCAAAATTTAAGAGTTTTAAATTGGTTTACCATAAACGCACAAACCGTTTTTGTCTCCTAAATTGCGTGTGACAACCTATTCAGTTGGGCGCCTCTAATCCCTTTACTCTAAAATAATCTTTAAAATCAATCTAACGGCGACATTTGGGTACATACTTATCGTTTTTCCATGCGTCATGTCAGATTAATATTAATTATGTTGTCTAATTAATAAGTCTGCCGGTTCGATTGGCTGATTTGACGTATCTAATTACGGAAAATTTGGAAGCGAAAGCATCTGCATATAGCGGGCTACACAGGTTCTCTATAAAACCGTACTCTCTGCCTGTCTGTTCGGGGCGGTTAACACGATGAATCAATAACAAGTAGAATCTTTAATTCTGGCACGTTCGTCTAGAAAATCGATAAACAATCTGAACGATCCGATAGATTCGAAAAATCTACAGAAAAATTTAAAGAAATCGACAAGGTTGAAATGAGAAAAATTGAAAGAAAAATGGATTGCTTCAAAGAAGAGTGGAAGAATATGGACATATGGTTTGAAGACTTTCCAATCCTCCGATACTTTGTTTCTTTTTCTGTTCTTCGAAGTTTTTTGAATTTTTCGATTACTCTGGATGCTTGGGATTCTTCAGATATTTTGATCTTTCTGTGTTCCATCGGCATCGTTGGTATCTTCGGATTCTTTCATTTCTCCGAAATCTTGTAATTTTTGTCTATACTTCTAGTTTCGTACGATTTTTCAATTTTTTTCAGTTTCTTCAGATTCTTGGCACTTTTCTTTCTTAAACATTTTTTCGATTCTTTTAGATTCGTTTCATATTCCTTTTTGTAGGGCATTTCCACAAAAATAAAAAATAAATGCGCTATTGTGGCCACTTTGTCCGTCCGGCTGTCCGTCCGTTCGTCCGTCCGTCCTCTCGTTCGTTGAGACGATACTAGTTTTTTTTATCTTAAGAGCTATTGTTCTACTTTTTTCGCTAAATGGTTCGTTATGGTGTCGAGGCTTGCACCGAGGAAGGAATTTTTTCTGCATTTATTGCTAAAAAAGTTATTGTAAAAAAACCAACAAACCGTTTTTTACATGTTCCATAATTGTACACTTTTGCCGTTTATTAACGATCCTAGAGATCATTTATAATTTTGTATGTCTGTCTGTCTGTTGGTCTGTTCGTCTGTCCCTTTGTCTGTCTGTCCCTCTATATGTCCGTGTGTTTGATAACTTTGGTTAGAAATGTCTGATCGCTTTGACATCTCCGTTATGATGAACTGAATTGCATGAAATTCAATATGGGCATAGCTTTAGCCATATAATACGCAATGCCAAGTTGAGTCGAATCGATTCAAAATTCACAGTGCTCTTTTTGCATCTCGACTATTTATAAACCGAATTGCAAACTTTTTTATTTATAAAAGTATTTGAATGAAATTTGATACATAGGCACTTGGAATAAATGAAAATCTAACGCCAGTTTCAAATGCGCAGTTCCAACTTTCTTATTTAGAAAAGCATTGAAATGAAATTCTTCTTATAAACAGAAATTGAAGTAGCACGTCAAAAATGGATTGCACATGTGCAACGCTATCTATCTTTCATATTTGTGGCGGATTTTTACGATTTTAACAGAAGTTGCATCTTACAAATGGGAAATGAATGCAAGTGGAAATGCGCATTTTGTAAGTCGTTTACGATTACTTTTTAACTTGTTTCTGATTCATGAGACCTCAGATTGTTCGAATTATTCAAAATCATTTGATCGAATCTTTCTCGTTGTCCAATTTCAGGAGTATTTAATTTTTTCGATTTTTCAGTTTCTTTAAATCTGTGACTAGGTATTCTTAAAATTACTTGAATTTATAAAATTCATTAAGTGCCTTGAATTTCTTCACTTTTCTTACAAAACTCATTGTAACTTGAAAATTATTTCTTCAACTCAGAAACCTCATGCATTACAGCCACCTTCAATAGCCTATTAGTTAATTTGGGTGCCCTGGATTGAAACGCCTTTTTTATGGAACTCCGGTCTCGTGACGGGACAGGGGATTATTTTGTTTTGTTTTCCCTCAAAAGATGAGATACTAGAGGCCAAGGTTGTCCTAGATATTCGCCCTTTAGTGCGACGGATATTTAAATACGTGGTCAATTCAACTTAATAAATTGACATGAATTTACGGACGCATTTGCATTCTTGACGCAAAACAGTCTCATAATCAGTTTACTGTCTCGAGAATGAATTTGCTAACCTCTTTTGAAGGGAAGTTAATCCCTTCGATCTGCACGCATATCCTTTAAGTATTTATTTTCGTTTGGGCGATCACATTAATTTTAATTGTGTGATGTAGTGTGTCAATTGAATCAAAAACAGTGGTGCCGCGCAATTTTCTACTTAATTCTTCTTGCTACCTCGAAATTTTCACGTTAGGATACCAGTACTTGCTGACCTTTTCCAAACGTAATCCCCTCGGTTTTTTCGTAATTTAGTTTAATGTATCCACTCACTTCCGCCAGAAAAAGAGGTTAAATCGACCACATCGATTCATTAACCCATGCCTTGTGCATGTCCAACTAATCATGCACGCGTTTGAGCACAGCGCTCTATGATCTCTTCATTAGTAAGTTTTGGTCACGCAAAACACATTAAGATTGCATTATCACCCGTCAGACTGGCGCTGATAACTTTTCTCGTGCCATTAACCGATCACGACGCATCCGGAAACCAGTGACCCGGCAAATACATTCTTCTCTTCAAAATATTTCGGTCCGGTCTATCTGCTCAAGTGGTGGGATACTCTTCACTGTAAAGCGCTATTAATCTCAAATTTTGTCAATAAAGGGAACGCGAGAAAAAGTGCCTTGTCCAGCTGTTAATATTATGGATTATTTATTTTTGTTGTCATTAGGTAAGATGATTACTACTACGATATAGACAAAAGGATTAATGAAAATCATAGGATCTATGGTTTATTTTGGTTAGAATTATAGTTCTGTGGCGATTTTAAGTTGGCAAGAGAGTGAGGACTGCGAAATAGTGGCGTGTGGTCGTGCTGAAAAGTCTTTAAGAAATAACCGAGTTAGTGGCTAATTCTTGATCCTCGAAAAGGATCCTAACAATATTCAGAAGTGGGATATAGAACGTCAAGTGTATTGTGGTCGATTAATGAAAGATCAAGCAAAATGGCGACTGGCCAGACGAAACTAAATTGGGAAAATGCGAGAATCCACTTAGTTGCAGGGAATAGAAGTTAGTTTCACGTAAGGGGGGTGAAAATCCGTTTGCGGCCAGAGTTTGAATTCGAGTTCAGGTTTGACTTACGTGAAAGTGTGTCAGTTTCGTGGAGACGCATGGAGAAACGAGTACAAACGTATTTGCATGAGAAACTGAGATTGTGCAACGTGCTAAATTTAACCTTTAAGAGAAAATTGAGTCTGAATTGGAGAGAAAGTATTAATTTCGTGTTTAATGGTCAAGGAACAAGGCGAGGCATGGTATGGTATCCTTGGAAAGAGTAACACGACTCGGTGAGATACAAGAATCGTGGCGACTGGAGAAAACTAGAGACACGATGCCGCATGTAAAGTCAAAGAGCGCACACAGATGGTAAACTGAAATAAACAGTGCGATGTTTCTATTGTGCGTCCGAGGGACATTATGCCAATGAATGTCCGCGTCCGAAAGATTATAATTTGTGTTTCAAATGTAAACAACCGGGTCATACAAAGGACTACTGCACGACACGGAACCTACAGGTAAAGAGCACACCCACACATGAACGTTCTGCTGAACAGACAACGATAAATGCGAACAATTCCAGCAGACACAGCGTGATGGATATCAGCGACCACTATTAGAGACACCGTGGTAGCTCCACCTCCTGTATACTCTCGTCCCAATTGAACTCAAAATCCATTGCCGTCATTATCGCGGGAAGCGCGTTCTACTTGACCATTTGCCCGAGGCCACTGGGCCGCGTTTAGGGAAAATACAAAACACGTTAAGATGCCAAGGAATTTTCAGAAGTGAACTGATAGGCGATGCGGTGATGTTGAGGAGTTTAAATTTCTCCCGGAGAGTCATTTCGTCATTTCACCACAACAGCCCAGGTTAGTCAGCTGAAGCTATACAAACTACCTAACGAAGAAGAAGGCGCATCCGATGACGAAGATGTGTATCTATCAGAGTACAGTCCAGGGAGAATCTTGATTTTTAGTTTTTTTTGTAATTAAATTATGATGTTAACTTACCTACAGGAGGACGCAATGTTGGCAGGACGCCCGAATTGATAGCATCTATGGTTTATTTTGCTTGGAATTTTGTTCTGTTGAGATTTTTAAGAGAAGCGTGTGATCGTGCTTAAGTTGATCCCGAATTTTGAATTAAACAATTATTAAATAACCGAGTTTGTGGCTAATTCCTGATCCTTGTTTATCGAAAGGAAGGCTAACACAAAGAAACGCCTCATATCCGTTCACTTGCGAGATAATGTTAAGATTTATCGACGACAGCGAGTGCAATTTTAAAATAAAATTGCGTTGGTTCCGTTGTGGCTAGACAGACGCCACGAAAAAAATGTAGTGTAAAAACTTAATAGTACGGAAATTGTGGTAGTGGTATTGAAATTGATTAACGATTCGGACGTCAGTATCGAGGACTTAATATAAAACTGTTCAAGTTTGCAACGTGAGAATAATGCCAATGCCAATGGTTGTTTCAAATTTTGTTTGATTGTGTGTCATTAAAATTGTACAGGTTATAATGTATGTGATGGTGATACATCTTTTTTTGTTCCAGCTAAATCAGCAAACGACAACAAGCGAAGACTTGAACGGTTTTTTAAGCAACTCCCCAATATACGTGACATCTTTGACCGCCACCGAACCTTTAAACAACAACCCCACCGTAAGCAAACCAAGCAGCGGAGCGATAACGACGGCGGTAGTCTCATCAAAAGAATCAATCACAACATCAAAATTATTGCCTCCGAATCAAACGAACGGACATAAATCTAGTGATATTATTTTAACTCAGCAATTTGGAGATAATTTAGATTTAAGTAAAGTGCCAAATGATGTTAGAGTAACGACCGCGGAGAGGGGTAAACCGGTAACGTTATCAAATCAAAATAGTAAGGACCCCCCGCCTCAATCGTTAGATATAAGAACATTAGGTGATAGAAGATCGTCCTCGCCGTTTCAAAATGGCCGAACGGAAGTGCTTATAGGAGCGGAAGACAATAAGCTCAAAACTACCGCTATTGTTGAAAGCAATAATAATAAATTGGCAATCGATCCTGAAATTCGGTAAGTGACTTTTTTGTTACCTTTTGATTTGAATCAGCAGAATATGCCACAGAATTTATTACAAATGTAAAGTAGTAACAACAAATAACCAATTTAAACTATTTGTAGGTATTGCTAAAATATGGTACGACACTTTTTGTTTTATTACCAAATGGAAAGAATCATGATTCTACCTACATAGCTAGTAGGTACCTAGCAATTAATAATGTAATAAGGAGGTGTAATTAAATTGTTATCAACAATTTCTATGGAATAACGCAATTCTACATTAAGGTGTCTTGCTAGAAAATGTATGGGAACTATTTAACCTTGTGAAGATGTAATTTATATTTTAAATTAAACATCGTTTAAAATCAGAAATGCGGTTTCAACAACAAAAACAACAACCAAATCTAAATTACATTCAATTTGGGATCCAAAGCGATTTTTTTAGAAAATAAACAATAAATAAAACTTTATTCACACAAAAATGAAAAATTAAGTACCTACATTCATTACTGTGACGTAAATTATCGGAATACTAGATTTTGACTTTTTAATATAATGTTAGATTTCTTTCCTCAAAATTTACCTGCGGCTAGCTCAATGTTATTGTTATAACTCTTTTTTGGAAAGCAGACTGTGCTCCTTTACCGGAAATAAAATATTTAAAAAATCAACAAATTCACTCTATACACGGTGTCAACAAAAGAACATTTTTGTTTTTCCAAAGCACTCTTCTCAAAAAATTAAAAATTGTATTTTTAGGAAAAATGTGATACTGGACCACCATGTGTGATATATCGTTGTAAAGAGAAAAAAAGACGTAATCTCAAAATGTGAAAATTCAAAATGGCGTACATAAGAAAAACTAAAATTGCCACGTGTTTCTCCGTCATCTTGAAAGTTATTAATAACAGGATGCCATATTTGAAATCTCCATTAAAAAGTGTCCGAATAATGTGTTAATTAGAAATGGGTACTACGATTAGTTTATCATAACAAAATTAAAAACGAAAATCAGACATTTTCGTTTTTTCGCGATAACTTCAAAACTATTAAAGATATTTCAAATTTCTCTTCAGATTCTTATTCAGCACGAAAATTGGCAACTTTCTATCTCTTAAGATAAGTGAGATCCCCATAGTGGCACTCGAAAAAAAACCTTTTATTAGTTTACGATATATTCTATAAAAATGGACAAAAAACAATGTTCATATATTTAGGCGGACTGTACTCCTTTTCCTAAGAAGCATTTAATATGCTGGCGATATATTTTGAGTAGGTATTTTCAAAATGCGACCATCGTAGTCCACATCGTCTATTTGCGTTATCCGAATCGACCACGAACCATGGCCGCCAGCATTTTAAATGCTTCTTGGTTAGAAATCGGCATTTTAGAAAAGATTACAAATTAAAAACACTGCACTTTCTTAATGTAAACACAGCAGAATAATTTACAAATTACGGCTGTTATTATTTTATAATGCATCGTGTTTCATTTGTTTAATTTTCCAAGGCCTACCTAAAAGTGTAGGGTCCTTTTCCAAACAATCTTTCGCGCCAGGGACAAATACAGGAAATACGTCAAATAAGATATTATTTAAGCATTTTTATTAATTAATTAATTAATCTCATTTTCCCAATATTTGTGGTTAGGAACTAGATTTTGAAAAACGGTTTTCACCAGGGTTTTCACTGACCTGTTTGGGTGTTATTTGACTACTTTTTCATAACGAAAAAGTCATATCATTCCATTTGATTTTTTTGATTTTTTTAGGATTTTGGATCATAGTGTCAAAACATAGTGGCGGAGAAGGATTCAACTAAATTAACTATATTTTGGTTGATTCTTATGGCCCAAGGAATGCTCTATTTTCAACAATACCAAATTTGTTACAATCGGTCAAACGGTATAGAAGTTAAAGCAGGTTATTGCAAAAACAATTGAACGCCCCACGCCATCTTTGTTTTTGAAATAACTAAGTTTATGTTTTTACGAAAATGATAGATAAACTCTTTAAAAATGTTAAAAAAGAATGTTTAAGTAGTTTATTATGCGAAATTTAAAGAAAATGCAATTTTAAAATTTAAGATGGCAGTTACAACTTGAAAATAAATTTATCTACGAGTAAAAAATTACACATTCACGGAATTTAAAGTTTCGAATTGTCAGTGTTGTGTTTATCTACGTTGCCAACTTAAAATTTGTCAACGTGAAAGATGTTGCCAACTTCAGACAGATTAATTCTAAAGTTTCCTGTAGTTTTTGTTAATTACTTTTTAATTAAATTAAAGCCCCGAAATAGAAAAAATAGTATAAAAAACACGTGTTACAATGCTTTATTGTAATACTCCTATCTTGCGGACACTCGTGGCTCCGCTTCGCTACGCCACTCGTGCCACAAGATAGTCGTATTACAATAGGTCGCATTGTAACACTTGTCTTTCAATATACTATTCCAGCGATTCTTCATAAGCGATTTACCCAATAAATTTTTTTACCCTAATTCATACGACAAACGGTTCCCGAGATATGGTCGAGGAACAGTCTTATTGGGTCACCCGGTACAAAGTACAATAGGTACTACTCAACACTAAAAATCGCGCAACCCTAAAGAGATCCAACTCCAGACCTTTAAATGCCGGAAAGGAGCGTTCAGTGGCTTCAACTATTAAAATTTAACGTTACTCGAACTATCTCATATCAGTACTTACCATTATACTCGATTTTATTTTTCAATAGAAGGGTCACTAAATTTAGCCGCCCCCGTGTGATTTAAGATTCATGTTGAATTTGCGAATTGCGTGATTGCCAGTTAGGGTATGATTTGATGTTTGGTATTCCGTAATACCATAGCAATAGCATTCTCTAAACAATCATCTTACCATTTACCATGCAATGAACAACTGCAATATCTTATTCTAAATTACTGGTAGATGCTCATTTCAAATTAACAAATTGAAATGAAGTCTAACGAAGATTAATTATTATTGCAGTTGTACCATTATCCGTGTACTTAGTTTTACGCAAATGGACACGTCTTTCCATTTTGATTACAGCAACCTATTGATTAATGTAAATGTAAGACGCCATTTACTTCTTGAAAGTGCATTGTACTCGTACTCGATATCTGTTAAAGTTAACTGAAGAACGCCGTTATTCTGTATTGCCTCTAACATTTATACGTGTTTAGAAGGAAAACCATGTTCGAAACACTTTCCTTAACTAGGAATGGAACATCAATTTCATTTTCATTTAAACTAACGTAACAGTCACCCAGGAAGTGCTCACAATAGATTATTACAGCCAACTGTTGTCTTCTTCGATTTGGATATGATAGCAGATCACGGAGCTCGAAGGTTGTTAGGTATAAAAAGCTGCTATCATGGAAGCAGTATTTGGAAATTTTGAAACTGGCGTTAAATTTTCTTTTATTCCAAGTGGCTATGTATCAAATTTCATTTAATTACCTTCATAAATAAGAAAGTTTGCAATTCGGTCTGTAAATGGTCGAGATGCGCAAAGGACACTGTGAATGCTGATCGATTAGGCTCATCTTTTGGAATTGTGTTTTATATGGCTAAAGCTATGCGCATATTGAATTTTATGCAATTCGGTTCATAACTAACGGAGATGTCAAAAGGGCCTACTTTATTTTTTGGGCTACATTGCCAATTCACGAACTCCGATCTACAAATTTTATAAAGAACCCACCTGCAAAATTTCATCGTAATCGGTCCATTCGTTCATGAGTTATCGTGCTAACGGACGGACGGACGGACGCTAGGAGCTCGTTAATAAGTTTTGAGTTGGATCCATCGTTCCTCGAAATGGGGGTTGAAATATATTGTGTGATCAAAACTCTCTAAACCTTCCCCATATAGTTTTATTCGTTGAAGTTTTTTAAAAGTAAAAGCGACTATAGTTTCGGCGTACTGCCTTCTTCTAGTCGCCTGATGATGGCAGTACGCCGAAACTATAGTCGCTTTTACTTTTAAAAAACTTCAACGAATAAAACTATATGGGGAAGGTTTAGAGAGTTTTGATCACACAATACTCGTTAATAAGGCCTAGGAGGGACGAAGAAAGGGGCCATAGGTAATACAGCGCCTTCCAACATGAGTTGTAAAATGCGCTATCAAACTTAGTAGTGCACCCTCCCCCCTCCAGCATAGTCAGGAAGTTCAGGAAGAGAATTCCTATAGACGGCTACTTTTCTTAGGGCCAAATTTTTATGTTATGTTTTGCAAGCCATGCTCACTTGGGACTTTTAATTTTCATTGATAAAAATGTGGGAAGCAAAAACCGGTCATAATTTTCAAATGTAGGTGTATTTCTGAGAATATTTGTGTGTGTCACAATCCTTCTTGGGTAGCCTTTTTTATTGGGAACGAATTTCGATTTTTTTAGTCGGGCACGTTTTTTTTTGCATAAATCACGTATTAAACGAAAGTAAACTTTTGGAAGGCAATTTTCATACAGCGCACGGAAAAGAGGATAAAAACACTAATGAATCTCTTTCTACCTAGCCAGCGTAAATTTCTCCTTCGTCATTGATGGAATTTCTCAGAAAGATTAAAATTCCGTTTAAAATGAAAATCCGCAAATGAATAGGACCGAAGTGAGATTTACTCAGGTAGCGGTGTCATAAAAGGAAACATGCAGCTTTTAGTCGCGTGCACCGTCGTTTATTTACATAAAAGAAAATGTAAATAGTGACGTATCGCGTTGCCGTCAGATGGATTTTTTTCTTATAGAAATGCAATGAACTTTAAACTTATGCAGGTACTCTACGGTGGTGGACAGACGAAGGGAAACGTGGGAGTTTATCGTTCCATTGTTTTGTGTAGACAGGTGTGTCGTCTAAGCTTTTACATTTTTACCTGTTGCTCGACGTCAGAGCCCTGCAGGAATTTCACCCTTGGAATGGTCGAGGGTGCGTGATACCAAAAAGGGATTTTTCAGAAACTACGCGCGTAGTTCTGTTATGATTAAAGTCGATCTTGTAAAGCCTCATTAATTTTGTGTAATCTAAGAATGCCCTGACTACTCTTCTGGTCCATTAGAAGAAACGTTCGAGTCCGTCGCCCTTTTTTGAATCGGTTTGTAGCATGGAACGTGCGCGGTTAGTTGCTCTAAACTAGTTTCCTATGTACCTGTTTACACCCACTTGTTCTGCAGTTGGTTAAGTATAGAATCTCCTCAACATTCTTCGCTAACATGTTATGTATGTAGTTAGTTTCTTGTAGACGGTCATATGTTCATGGTCATTGTTGGGAATCGGTGCCGGTAGTGAGTTGACTCGTATCCAGATCTAGTTAGTGATTGTGACGCGCCATTTATTGTTTAAACAAATGATAAAATAAATATTACCTCGCCACCCACTGTGTTTACACTGAAACAAAATTCCCATTTAAGATGAGGATTCTTAAGCATTACTGGTAAGTGCCTTTCCATGTTACACTTGACCTTATCTCAAGAAAGTTTACGGTAAACTAGGCCCGTTTAAAATTACCTTAGAGGTACTTGAACGGTTCTGTTACTCGTTAATTCCTTGTCATTAATTTGTTGACCACTTTCTCATCATTAACTTTCTTAGCGCTAGTCGTTCCAGTTTTGTTTGGTGAACTGGCCTGGCCATCCAGCGTTTGACTTAATGACACACTATCAAACTGTAATAAACCACTTTGGGGTCTTTAAATGATGTTCGCGCGCTTAATTGCGTATAGATTCTCATGTCGTAAAATTTAGTTATTGAGTACACCAAAAGACGGATCGTTTTATGTAATAATTTAATAATGTGTCAGGGAGATAATAACATAAATCGAGTAAGTAACATCCGAAATAATCGCACAGGCACAAAAGAAGAATATCAGCTGCTTAGGTATCTTTTTTATACAGTGGATCCAATTACCAAAACGAATTTTGTAATCAAGACAGGCACCCTGCGAAGAAGATCGTAACGCGCATTTTCTTACCCTACCGGTAACAAGTCATGCATTTTAATATCGTTGGCGTTTCCTGTAAACGTTAACGTCTGTTTTTACCTGGTAGATCGATCGTTGAAAATATGAAACGGAAACATAAATATTATAGAGAGTGAAATTCGAAATCAAATCACAATAAAAACTTTCGTATGATGATCAAAATGGAAAGGTTTAATTATCTCGGATCATTGAAAATCTTTCGAGATAATTTATGTTTCGGAAACATTATAAATGTGGGAAAATATATCAAGGTGAACTTTTAATTTCGTTTCTTAATTATGACTGAGAGAAAAGAACTTATTATTCAACCACTGATTATTATTATTTAAATAAATTTCAACGACCGAGAATATTCAACAATACTGTTTGGCAAAAGGTACTAGTCGTACATAAAACACAATCTCGAATGGAACTAATCTAATTCATCAGACCGGAAAACGCGCCAAAGCACAGAATGAGATAGTAGCCTTCAATAGGTAAGTGAAATTAAGCCTTTGACATGTCGCAGCATAACATAGAGAAAGCTCTACTCGCTACTGTATAGCTGACACTAGGTACTAATTGATGTAAACACGCTGGAATAACTGGTGGAATAGTTTACTACCAAAACCTTTAAACCTCGATCTGTCCAATTTTATACAATTTATTTCGAGTTATGAATTAAATTAAAAATTCAAATGTCTAATTAAGCGAATTTTCAGTTACATGGTATGTTCAGAATTAAATTTCCATTGCCAACTATGGTGCTGAATTTTTTAAATCGCCCACTTCCACCACTTATAACTCAAAAACGGTTGGACAATTTTTATGACCTATGTTAGATTCGTCTCCGGCCCGAACAGCAGATTACGCGGCAGAATAACTATTAAAATTTCGAAAAAAAAACACGACCAAAATATAAAGAAAATAACGATGTGCTTTAAGAGTGGATTTATGTTTGGTGACGAAATCGCACTGGACACATTTTAAATCCTTGGAAACCTTGTGTTTTATAATTAGATTTATCATTCGTTGCATAGTCACACTGGACACATTTTAAATTTTTGGCGATAAAATGCTATTGGGCATGTGCGGTGCAAAATATATCTCTGCTTGTGTTAGGTCTGTTGGCACACTTGCTCCTTATTGACAGTAGGTAAATAGGAGCCTATATACGTATAAAAATAAGAAATTAAGAGTATGTATATGTATACTTTAACTCTAACTAACTCACAATACTTTCAAATATTTAAAATGTGCACACTGTAATGGCATATGAAACGGTTAGGCCTTGTTAATGTACCCATATATGCGAGCTTCGCCGGGATAAGCGATACAACGTTCGTCGGGTCTGCTATTATCTATATCAGTGGTTCTCAAAGTGGGAGCAAGTTGCCGCAAGCACTTCATAAGGGTGCCGCGAGATTTTTAAATATTTACTTAATAAGCTTAAAATTACATAAATTAAAAAAGGAATTAAAATAATTATAAAAAATGAATGTTCGTTTTTTATTACAATTTTGTTTTTTAGTATGGGGAATCGAAAACGTCCTATTTTGGTTTTGATCCGTAACCATATTCAAGGTTGTTGAGGGTGTCAACATTTTAAGAGTTATAACGGCTTTTCGCATAAACTGGCCAAAATGACTCAAAAAACTCTACAAAAAAGTTCATTGCAATTTTTTTGTGGGTTCCTTTGTTTTTGAGAAGTTTTGAATTGAAAAGTTAAACTATTTATTTTATTTCACTACAAGACGAAGTTCTTTTGTTGCTTAATAAACGCCTCTTATTATTGGTTTTGTTGGAAAAGGTAAAGGTATCTCCCACTTAAATCCAAGACAATAAATTCGTCAAAAATGGTGGCATAATCGTCAGTTGCGTGACTCATTCAGATTCTTTTATATACTGCGGTTATACGGCTTTCGGTTCGAAATTTAACTACGAAATTCCTAAACAGCGGACGAAATTTTTTTGGTAGTTACGGGTCTAGCAGGAATAGCTGTAACAAATCAAAAATTAGAATTTGCAAACCAAAAAAATTCAACTGTAATTCACCACGGACCACAAAAAAATGGGCGGAGGTTCCTGTAACTTAGTGGGTACACTCGAGGGTACACTGTTTGAATATTTTAGAAACAGAACTGTTAATAGTTTTTTTTTAATTTTTAAAAACTATGTCCAGTGTCATTATCTTCTCAAAAATACTCAAATAAGACTCTCAAAAATTGGGGTAGAAATTTTAAGAAAATGAAAAAATCAGAAAGAGAATACCCAAAAACCTAATCCAAGAATTTTATTCCATTAATTGTCACCCTTTTTAGTCTGCAGTAGTTCTAAAAATAAAGCACTTCATTTCAAATTGTGACACTAAATTAGTATTCAAATTTCACTAATTGCTTTTTCTATTGTGTGTATTGACCCTCTTTTCCGCCGCTTTGTCCTGCAAATTACATACATACGAGTACATACTTAGCAGAACAATAAGGTAGGGAATACATTTCGAATTCGGATACTAAATTACTGACACACTAAGTCGATTTCTGGTGTGCTTTTCTATCTACATGGACAGGAATGGAATACAGAACAGGAGCAGGTCTTGGAGGACGCGGCACGAAAAAAAAGCAAACAAGGTCGCAGTAATAAAATATGCTTGTTCAATTAGATAAGAACTAAAGTAAATGAAGTTACTCAGATTATGTAACTACGACTCGGTAAGGCCTTCGGAACGCAGATAAAAAGAGCTTTTGCGATTGGCACAGCATTTTTTTAATAATTTGTTTTTTGGGCCGTCTTTATGCAAATAGCTTCAACTAAACGTATCTGTTGGTGATTTCAAAACTTTAGTGCCAATATTTCAAGAAAGGAGTATCGGAGGAGGTACTTGTTGACCTTCGGTGTATATTTTGTAGGTATTATCAGGAATAACATTTTCCGATTCACATCGCGTGGCAATTGGTATTCCTTAGTATACTCAAGATGTTTAGGGCGCATCCCTGCCTGTTTGAGCCTCTTTATTCCGCATTGGGCTCACAGCCACACAGTTTTGTTATGATTCGCTTAGATCTTATCGGCTGATCTTTTAAGAGACACCCCATTACTAGCCCCACGCTCTACTTTCGTCCATTAGACACCACAGAGACCTGTTCGCACCATCTTCTCTCTCTTTATCTAGGAACTTTCTCAGGAACCACCTAGAACTTCTTGGAGAAATCCTGCGCTCTTAGACGCCACCTAAATCTTGTTCCTGCTGTCTGAGACTATGTTTTTTGAAATCATAGAAAGATTGTAGCGGTTTAAGACTCGGACTCTAACCTCACAGGTTGAGTTGTTTCTTTTTCTGATGATTTAAATTGATTGCAGAAAACTGTAGCGTTTTTCGACTTTCGGGTTTCTTTTTGTGGTTTCATCGTCATCTCATTTCCTGGTGTATTTTTCTCACTCCTTTGGCGGTAGTCATAATTGTGTTTCCAGTCTTCACCTTGTATCTAGCCACCATTTTGCTTCTTAATGCAATTTGGGGTTTCCGATCCACAAGTCTCAGTCTTGTCATCTTGTTTCTACTACCAACTTACTTTCTGGTTAACTCATTAACTGTTTCCAGGGTTTTTGGAATGCAAACCATGGCTGTCTCGTCACGATCCTATTTCTTTACGAGGCAAGTTCATAAATATTCGAAAACGGCACTTGATAAGTGCCTACAGAAGTGACTACTTCTTTGTCTCTCACAATCTTTCACTCCTTTCTTTTTACCGCGATCTATTATAGGAAAAAAACGCGCGCTGTGGGGTTTGAACCCGCGTCATCATAACGGAAAAGCGGTGGCTTTTCAATGGCGCTATGCACCGTCCTATTTCATGTTAAATATCGCTTATATAGCAACAAATTAATCCGTACGTATGTGGCAAAATAAATAGTACTGAAATTATGAAACGTTTCTTATTTATGTATTTACTTTACATTATATAGCGTTCCAAACATTATTCATGACGACGTGCTAGATAAAACAGATATTCTTGACGACCTCTGTTCAGTTTCAAACAGTATTCGTAGCATTCGCGAAGGTTCACAAACATTGAATAAAGGTTGTTGCATGGCACGAAAATACCTTGAATTTTAACCCGCAATTCCGTAGTCCCATATGGTGGTATGGTACGGAAAACTGCATCTTTCAACATTCCCCATATGTACACGGTGGTTCAAATTTGTAGATTAAATGGGGGCAAAGTTGTCCCCTTTTTCGACTTAAAAATGCATTTGACATTTTTGAAAAATAACTGAGATATCACCTTAATCTGAATGTGTTATTAGAATTTTTGTAGCACGCTAGATTTAGAAGCTAGAAGCTACTACTTTTCTTATGGACGCCATATTTGATTTTTACGGAATGAGATAGAGGACGCAAAATAAGGAAAATCGTGACGGGTCACACTCTATAGTCGCTACCTTTACACAAATTTACAAGAAAAATGTCAAAATCAAATGTTTTGCATTCATTTCTCAACAAAACATCCACGGGTAATTAGATGTTGCTGAACCAACATGGTTATGTAGGAGATTCAAATGAATTTTGTCCTCTATTTCATTCTGTAAAAATCCAATATGGTGACCATAAGAAATAAGAAAGCAGTAGCCTGTAACTTTTATATCTAGCGTGATATCGAAATTCTGATAACATAGGTATTCAGATTCCCCGAAAAAATGTGGCCATAGAAGGTGCTATCAGGAACCGGTCCATTTCCCTGTTCCCATCGTTTAAGTTGGGCAAAATGAAAACGAAATTTGACATTTTCAGTTTTTGGGTGATATCTCGGTTATTTTCAAAGATTTTTCACAAATTTCAAAATTTTGTTTATCGTCACAAGAAGGGGCCCCCATTTAACCTGCACGGCACCTCCTACTGTTACGGACATCCGAATGGCGAACTAAAATTTTGAACCACCCTGTAGGAGTCGGATGGTGTTAGGTCTGGTGAGTGCGATGCGAGGTGCGATGGATGTGAGAAATCAGTGCCACGTGAAATAAACTGTTCAACTCAATCTAAAATGATTGCGCAGCATTCCAAAAGACTCCCTAGCCGCGTGACAGGTTACGCCGTCCTGATGAAACCATTGTTGATTACGTGGTAGGTTACTGGCACGACAAAATCGCTCAAGATCATGCAGGAATGGAGTAGCGCTCTTAATACAATTTAACGGGGTTCCATCGTCATCGTCAACCAAATACGGGCCCAATATGCCATGTGAGGATACAGTATACCAAATGGAAATGGTATCACGGTCACTGAAGGGATTGGTCGACGGTTAGATCGAGGCGTTCGTGTATCCATTTAAATGAATATGGCGAGGAATATGGCTTTCATCCTACAACCAAGCATTCGACAAGAACGACCCGTCCCCATAATCCGTAGTTACGTTCGTAGTATTCGGCTCTTATCCGCTGCAGTCAGACGCTGTCGGGTCTATTGTCAATTGTGTATGCAAATTCACCAGTGATATTCATTTTGAATGATGACCTTCGCAGGCTCCGCTTCGGCGATTCTGATTCAAAACCGAAACCTTACGATTACCCACTTTCGGAGATACGCCAGACAAACCGAAATTTGCCGATTTCGTTTTTATTTTTTTCTGATGTTATTTGAACAGATACAAAAAACACTTTCTCAGTGCCACTTTTTGGCTCTACAAGACACCTTTGAGAGATTTTCAGTACAACATTTCGTTTCGGAGAAATCATCAACTTTATTTTTTTTATATGGCTCGCAAATAAAAAAATAAAAATAAATAAATAAACACCTTCATCGGGCCAATTTTCCATTTTCCAGGAAATTTGTCCGAGAGGTATTCCTACATGATTAAGGCGTTGTGCGCGGGTGCACCATCCTGTTGAAACCATCACATTCCGACTTTTGTTTTTTGTGTCGTATTTTTGTATTATGTATCTTATACTTAAAATTTTAATATAACACATTAGATATCTCTCGAGATATCTAAAATTAGTACATAGTTTTTGAGAAAAATAAACATTTCGGTTTTTTGACTGGAAATAAGGGCGTGAAATGTCGCATCGTAAAAATATTTTGGTTCGATCAGAAAATCTGTCCCACTTTTATGTGTAAAGTTAAAAACAGTTTCCCAAAAACGTCTAAACAGTGCACTGTACAGTCATATACCGCTGGGATTAATTTCGCTTCTCTAATGATCGTATCTAGTAGTTTGTCCCAAGACTTCTACAAAACAGGAAGCACTTTTACTTAAGTACTTACCTACTCGTTTTTACCATGCCGAATGTAATTAACTACCGATATCCTTTTTAGGCTTCTTTAACGTCTAATTTTCCCATATCATTAGATGAGCAAGAAAGTACATTTTGTAATTGAATTGTTATGAGAGGCGCAAGCATGGAAAATTGTCATAATCAATTGTAGGAATTTTGTATACCTATTTGGATTTTTCTGTTTACGAAACACAAAAAGTGGTTATGCTTATGATAACCATACATTAGGTATAACTACATGTATTATTTTAATGACTTACTTATCTACTAAATAGTTAGGTAGTTGTTAAAATTGAATGCTTTGTTAGTAACTAATTCGAAAAAACCCGTAATAATTGTCGGTAAATCACTGTCTCCACTCCATGTTTCTTCTGGTTGCAGCTGCAGTACACAGAACGTGCAAGTTATAACGCACAGGCATAACTAATAAAGGAAATCAAAAAAGTAGCACAATGCACGAATAAGCTGCCATACTTGTATTTCAACTCTATGAAACTTATATTTCATTAGTTAGTCCTTTTCTGATTTTTTTAAATTCTATGTGTAGCGTACGTACAAAATCAATGCAAAATGAGGTGCAAATTTGATCATTACTACGAATGTAACAAGCTGCTACATTTACATAATACAGAATATGCGGCAATGGTTATTTTACATGTGGAGTCAGCACGCTTTGAGTGAAGTTACGAAAACGTTGAGTTGGCAAAATAAGTGATGTCTTGCGACCTATAAACACTGACACATATCGTGTAAAGTAGTGTACTACAAATACTACGCCATTCATAAAGAAGTATTGTAAGGTGTACCTATCACAGAAAACAGAATTAAGTTAATAAGTTTCCTTATTATTTGAGGTGAGTCACTTTTGTACCATCGTTATTAGGCTAAACCATTGATTACATACTACGAACTATATAATCAATGGCTAAACTAACTTATTGCAATGGACTTTTGATAACTTACTCCGTTTGACTTTTTGATGTCTGCGTCTGCCTAAGCCCTTGCTTCGAGGTTCGAATAGTCAAGTTTACAAGGTAGGTGAAATACCAAGTTTCACTTTCGAACTTGATAGCTATATAGTAACCAAAGAACTATGTTCTCCAGTTCTCTTCCTAATGGTAAAACACACCAACGGTCATTGGTTTTATCCTCTTCATCAGTGGCGCAATCAGAAATTTGCTTTGGGGGGTGCTAGAATTACGAGTTGTCTTAGTACCTACCCTTTGGGGGGGGGGGGGTTGCTGAAAGAAGTAGTCCAAAACTCAACCTCTTGTATAAAATGATAATCAATGAATTTATAGCTAGCATTTCTTTGGTAGGCGATTTTTGTTAATTCAAAATAAATACCATTTTATTTTGTCGTTTTATTGTGAACTTACTTCAAAAACATTGCGATTTTGGACGATTTAAGAAACCCTCAAATTTTGCGATTTTGGGCGATTTCCAGGGGATATTTAAGCGATACGTATGAAGTAAACGTTGACAACCCTGACGCTAAGATAACTGGAACATCGAATTCATTTCATTTGTCCACTTCTTGTCTATGTGTAAGCCCTTACTCTCTTTAAAATTTTGGGGGGTGCTTTAGCCCCAAAGCACCCCCCTGGGTTGCGCCACTGCTCTTCATAAGCGTTAGTCATCACACGAGCATTGATTTAAATAATTTTTACTAGCAAATGAAATGAAGAATATCATTGCATGTCTTTCTCTGTTCTCGTTCTCTGTATCTCAGCTGTTTTTAAAGACAGAGCTTTGGGTTTTTTCACGACCCTGTGCCACTTTTTTTGTGAAACTTTTAATACCACAAACACAATCAATCTAGCTGCGTTTGTTAATGAGATACAGGGCGAAAAGTTTGACTTGGTGAGCTGTTACTACCCATGTAAGATAGAAAAAAGTTAAAAACTGCCTATTTTAGATATTTTTACGTAGAATCCAGTGGCGTGGTTAAAACATTTACTGGCCACCGTTTCTGAGATTTGATGAAAAGTTGATAGTTTTTTAATGCAACACCCTGTATATCTTAACGTCAACTTTTTGCATTCATTTTCCAGATGTACGAATATCACAACCTATATTTCTTTTTATTTTAACCATGAATCAAAAATAAAAAACTTATTTTTTAGTGTTTATAAATAGTATGCCATGGATTCATGGAGATTTTGTTTTGCTTATTGTATCCATGGTAACTAAGACAGCCGATACCACGGTATAAGATAGTATACATCGTGGCCGATACCAATCAATATAAATGTGCAAAATATGATATATAATTATATAAAAAAAATGTAGGTCTTTTTCACACTATATCTAAGAAACAAACGTAGCTAGATTAATTCTGTTTGCGATGTTAAAAGTTGCACAAAAAAGTGGTACAGGGTCACGCACTACAGGTTCAATCAAAATAGGACACACGGTGTATTTGGACCTCTCATATCTTTCTTGTATGATTCACTGTTTACCTTCTTTTTTTTAACTAATCAGCCGTCTGCTCAGGAAATGTAATGTATCTATTTGCTTCATCTATAATTGACTTATCAACGCATTAGGTAAAGTATATAAAAGTATATAAAAAAAACTGGGTAATGGAGGGACCAAAACAAATATGTTTTCTAAATAAACATTAATACCCTGAAAGTCACATTTCTTTTCTTTAAATTGTTTCTCGGCAATATATCGGAGGATCCAACTAAAGAATTTACTTAGGTTTTTTGATTTTGGAAAACTTCATACACATTTCTCCGAATTTCACGAGATTTCACGGCATATTTCTCAGATTTCATGTCGGACGTCAACAAATAATGGACTCCCGAGTACACTTCACTTTTTAATTATAAATTCAAAAAATCTAATTAATATTTGAATATTTGCATTGTGTTGCATTTTTTTTTGTTCGCGATTTTGATATACCTGGTATACCAGGTATAATGAGGGTGGGGGTTGTAACCACGCGGCGATGCAATACTTTTTTTTTTTGTAGCCTCGTGTAACAAATGCAAACGTGGTACAACTAATTGGAAGGATTGGGGTTCGTTGTTGGAATGGAGGCCAGAGGATGGCAATCTCGAGGCAAGGAATTCACAGTGGACAGTAGCAATAATAAAACAATTCTGTGATGTCAGAAATTGAGCAGGGACAATGGAAAGCGCTTTCTACTGGCCACCTCAATGAATTGAGTATAATCTTGCAAATTTTAAACACTGATCGGTACACAATAATGTAGTTAGTGATAACAATTTTGACAATTAACAATATGAAATGATGCGTGTAAGTGATAAGTGAATGGTAGGTGGAAGACGAGGTGAAAGACTTATCTTTCTGACGAGGGCTCCCTTTAGAACTATGTTCGTTACTCCGCAAGGGGGTGGATTTCTTATGGTTCGACTCCGTGACTCAAGAACTAAAATTACAGTAATTGCGCATTGATTATTAAATGAGTAAGCATACTCACGTCCATATGTGGACTTCCTGATATTTAATTTTGTGCAGATTATGCACTTATAAATTACTCAAATGATTTTTTTTTTTTTGAGTTGGATCCATCGTTCCTCGAAATGGGGGTTGAAATATATTATGTTATCAAAAATCTCTAAACCTTCCCAATATAGTTTTATTCGTTGAAGTTTTTAAAAATAACAGCGACTATAGTTTCGGCGTACTGCCATCATCAGGCGACTAGAAGTGTATCACAATATAGCAAATTTGAAAACATTAAGAGCTAGTACTTACTGTGAAAGTTAACAGGAAAACGGTAAATTACAAACGTTGAAGACGGATAAGACGAACATGTTGTTTTTTAATTATAAACTGGCCGAAGCCAAGTGAAAAACCT
>NW_022170511.1:11568866-11581688 GCF_008802855.1 Photinus pyralis
TTTGAGCGCTCGCAAATGGGAAACGTATACGGAACAATACGAATAGTAGTTTGTTTCAAATTTTGACAGCACGTTTCTTTGCGCGCTCTTAAAATATCCTTCGCTTTTTTGCGAGCGGTAGATAGCTGGCGTAATTTGATATTCGAATGCGTTTTGCTTTGAATATAAAGTATAGTGACCAGTTGATCGTCAATTTAAAAAATTTTATCGAAAATAGAAGAATTGATAAACATTTTGGCCATTCAAGATTTTAGATTTTTTACGTAATTTGGTTTTCCGGGAACTATAGGGTGCATAGACTGCACGCATGTGCCCATTTTTCCTCCGAAAATTGAGGATCCGGAGTATCCTGAATATTTATATATAAACCGAAATGGTTACCACTCTATTAATGTGCAGTCGGTAAGTTTAAAGAATGGAAGATGAGTGGATAACGTTACAAAAATGTTGTTAGATATGTGACAGCAGCCTCAACATTCTAAATGTGAAAGCAAGGTATCCGGGAAGTAGGTACTAACGATGCATATAGATATACCTATATCAGAAAAAACTCGTTGTTGATCCATTCTCTAAATGGGGTGATGAACCATATAGGAAATAGACGACTCAATTCCTCAAAGGGGAAGGTTTTGAGAAATTGAGTTTTCCTATTTATGGAATCAATCAAATGTCCATGGTCTTATGCAGCAATTACATCGATTAGTATTGGGTGTGTGACACATTTATTAATAAATGTAGTTCCTTACACTAATACTTATTCTTTACAGGAAATTCGGGATATCCCCTTCGCTCTTGGTTGTTAACACATTTTAATAATGTGGAACCAAACACTCCAGAAAGCCGTTACAATAATCTCCACAAAACAACAAAGGCAACAATAGAGATGTAATGGTTTGTTAAAGAAGCAATTTCGTTTTTAATTCAGGTGTTGTCAAATCTATCAATCGCATCTTTACGATGATCGTAAGTAAAGTTGCGAATAATAGAAACTGTCACTCAAAAATTGATTGTTTTCTTGACATTCGTAACTACGTACACGTAACTTGGCGTATTCGCAAAAAAACGATCGCATCTCAAAAATTGACCCCCCAGGTGCGATCCGGAATGGCAGACTGTAAGCCGATCGCTACTCCAGTGGGTCTGGGTACGAAGCTTTTAAAGAGGAGAGCACCGCAGACTTTCAAATCCTGCAGAAATTCGACTTGACATGTCCATGCTAGAATACATGAAATACAAACTAATAAAATAATAATTGTATTCTTTCACGATAAACACTTACGACGTAGTGTGTAGGTCATATTTGAGCTTATACAGGTACAAGTGCTTGTAAAATGTCAAGTAACGAGTAGCCTGCTTAAGAGGTTATGACAACAAATCGATATATTTCGTTTACCTGAATAATAATTTCTGTTGACTCAATACAGAGTAACGCAAATCGCTGCAATCCTATTGTTAAAACAGGTAAAAAGGAATATTACACCCAAAACACTTATAAAATACACCTGAAATCTGCCAAGTTGAATTAGGAAATCGGCCCTCGCCGCAGTGTTGCCATAATTCTCAGCACGGCTTGTAAATGTACATACAATTGTGCTTTAATCCTAAAAGTAGATAAAATGAATCAAATAATTATGCATTCTGATGACACGTGTCATTCTTATTTCAAATGCACGATATAAAATGACGTTCAGAACATATGACAATTCTGTTTCTATTAAAACGATCGCGACGGCGTAATCTAAGCTTGCTATTTTTGACGCCTCTAAATTAAATTCAGAATTGTCAGAAGTTTTACAATAATTTATATGGCTTCTGCTATAAAATAAACTTTTGTATTATACACGACGATAAAGGGAAACTAACCATCTTGTGAAAGTTAATTCACTCGTGGCTGCGCCACTCGGTTGTTAAAATATCCCTTTATCGTCATGTATAATAAATAACTATGACTACTATCTTCTAAAAAAAAACAGTTGTATTAGTTATACCATTGTATATGCCTTAAGATAAAAAAGTTATCGTGATCGATTTACAAAAAGCGCATTTCCACAGTATCAATCTTTGTCTGAAAATCTTAGTTCGAGTTACTCCAGACAAATTCGTTTTCAGCCATTTAAACAAAACGAGTCAGCATACCTATACATGATGAAAGCGCATTTTTGGTAATACAGATTAGTATTTTATGTACGACTGCTCGATACAACCGTGATTAGAGTCGCAATGAGCGGCCATAATTTGCAATATTATGGCCTAGTCCATAATGATAAAGTAAAACGGCCACCTGCCAATGTGACGGTCGTAGTTAGGTGTCGATCCAAGGTAAATGCAAGTATTTTAGAAATACTTGACAAATGCTTGACATCTGTTGTCAATGATATATAGATTTAATCGTTTATTGAATTCCATGAAATTTTCTTCTTTAAGGGTTGTTTCAGCCGTACATAAAGCTTTGTATATATCACGTCCATAAATAGGCTTTATGTGGACTCGTCATATTCATTTGCGCCTCGCTCGCAAGCTCGCTCGGCTAAATAACCGACTCGTCCATAAAGACCCAGTTTATGTACATGATATACAGGGTGTCCCTAAAAGGTCTGTAGAACGCGCTACCATGGGTTCTTGGTATCAAAATAGGACGATTTAACCCAACTTACCTCTATCCAAAAGTGCTTCGGTAAGGCGCTATCTACCGCCAAAGATTTAAAAAAAAATCGTTATTTTTATTTTATCGGAAAATGGTTTTGCTGATTAAAATGAAATTCGGGATGTGAATGTCTAATGTAAAAAAGGTCTTTGTGATATCACCGTTTTGATTGTAGTTGCTATGTAGGTGGTAAAATACTGACCATCCACATCTGAAGAGGTCTAAAACTTTTTAACTACTATTTTGACAGTTCTGAATTTTTAGACACTGATAGACAGTTTACTTGCAAGCATTTTTTGTCTCTTGATGAATATCGCTATCTGTGATGGTTTACGAAAAAAAAATAAATTAGGCATGATGAATGGCATGCACCATACATGCGATTGTTCCTCAAAAAATCAGAAGATGGCTGTTAAACCTTAGAGTGGCGTAACGTTTGTTTGTTGTTTCTTAAACTTGAACAATTTACGTTTTGCTTGAAGACTTAAAATTTCATTGTTAAAATTGTAATATGGCCTTTCAATACAGTAACGCAGACACGCAGTTGAACAATTTACGGCCGTTACTATATAAATTTAAATACTTATCCAATTTTTTAGGTGAACTGGAAATGAAAACCATTTATTATGGATTAGTTCAGTCGCGAATCTCGTACGGAATTGTCGTATGGGGTAGCGCTTACCGAACGTTACTCTACAAGTTAGAAGTCTTACAAAAAAGGTTTCTTAAAATAATCTATAAAAAGAGTCGCTTGTATTCTTCTAGTTTGTTATACGAAGAGGCGAGTGTATACGACATCAAACAACTTTTTTTCTATAAAATAGTAATGAAACAATTCCGTGAAAAACACTTAGCAAACTTTATCTGCCATCCGCATTTCACTAGATTATGTCACCGGAGTAATATAGTAACATGTGCAGCCAGAAAAAGGATTGGTCAAAAATCTATTTCTTATTTATCATCTAGATTTTTTAACATTTTGCCTGAGGATATAAAAAGAAAAACTTCCGTCAATAGTTTCAAAAATAGTGTCAAAAAATTTATTTTAAATAGGAAAGAATTTTATAAGCGTTGTTATTGATATGATATAGGGTAAAGGTTGAGCATCAGTCAGTCTTTATTTTTACATTTGGTCCATGTTTATTTTTTATTTTATTTTATTTTTGTTTTTTTTTGTTTTTTTTTTGTTTTGTTTCAATTCGGTGTATAGGTACCATGCTTGAACCCCCACGCACAAGCTCTGCTTTTGTGGGTACCATTATTTTATTTTTCTTTTGCAAAGTTATTGTAACCATATACACTTATATATACAAAAAAAAAAAAAATAAATAAATTATTATTATTATTAAGTCCATCAGTCCAATTCTGTAACTTGAAATATCCTTAGCAACTTGTTAATACTGAAGGTAATTGCTAGATGAGCAACATTTGTTAACAGTGGTATTCTGTACTGACAAACATAGCAATGTTGCTCAAAATTTTAACAATTCAATTGCTTGACCCATAGCAATAAGTAACTGGTAAAGTGCTGTTGTTAAGTCTTAGCAAGTGTATTTCACCCGTTCAAATATGGCAGGTGGATGGTTTAAATACGAATTTTTAAACGCTGTTGAAGATTCAATTCTTCCCATAATTCATTAAGTTTTTTAATTTCGTTTGGAGCAGTTTTTTCATGAACTAACATGGCATTTTTAGCGCATTTTCCAAAGAAGTTGGGTGCGCTATTGCAGCCACTTTCTCTGTCCGTCTGTCCGAGGGCTTAACTACTCCTACAGTTCAAGATATTTAGTCCGTTCTTTTTCGTTCGGTAGCGTATAGCTCTGGCATCTGAGCCAAGGAAAATCTTGACGATTAAATTGCGCAATGTCAACTTTCCTATTTATAGAGATATTTTTTTGAAATTTTAAACATAGATGTCTCTAGTAAAGATAAGCATATCGCATATTGTAAACATGAGATGTGCGCATGCACAAACTGCGCAACAGTCAAATTTCTTATTTCTTATTTATAGAGAAATTTTAATAACATATGCTTCTAGGAAAGATAATCGTATTAGGCACCTGAACCAAGAAAAATCGTAACAATTAGACTGTGCATGCGCATTATGTATGAAACACGTTTGAAAATTCAACGGCATATGAAGGAAAACGAGACTAAGTTTCAAAATCTGTGCTCACATTACAACCTTAGGTTAGGTACTATCGAAATGATCTGGCGGCAATAATTGACTAAAACTAAGGAATTTCGACACGAAGCTGTATTCCATCCGTGTTGTGCAATTACGTATGTTCTGTTAAAACGCGCGATTTTTGTGTCCATTATTTTTATGTGGTAATATCGGCCGTGAAATTTCCTAATTAGCGTCACTTTAAATTGAACTTGACCTAATAAAAATGAGTTTAGTCCCCATGTTTACGTTTTGTTCGGTTGGATAAGTAAAATGCTAATTAATTAGTAAGAAAAAGATACGAACGTCATCCCTCTTAAGTTGAAGTGCTTTTGTTCGTTAAGAAATAATAATTCATAAGTCTACCTAATTACGCATATTTGAGAACACCATCCTAAATATAAGTGCGAAATTATGCGTAATAGCTTGCAGTGTCTTTCGAGATAGATTGCTGGGAAGCTAAATTCTTATGCTTTGTAATGACTTTGGGGCTTTCAGTTAAGGATTCCTAGTATAACATTTTTGGTTACGCTGACTATTATTATTGGTTCATTGTATAACAGTTCCTGGTTCTAAGTAAATATAATGAACGCAGATTATTCTTATTGCAACGTATTATCTGTAATGCTAACATTACCTACATGAATATTTAAGCAATCCATCATAAAACAGTTAAATGAACCTTATCATTTATCTCGCATACACTGGGCTTATTTACACTTAGTAACTTACTAAACTCCTAATACAGTCACTATTGATTTAATGTGGGAATCCAAATTGTTCGAGAGATTGCCAAAGGCAATTTCTGCATTTAGTTAATAGCGATAAATACTACACAGCGCGCCTCATTGGTAGTATTTGTTATTTTTGGTTTTGTACGTTACGGTGCCCGTTTTTTTACTGCATAATATACTGTTGCGTAAACTGACGGACGGGCGTTTTGCTTGAGATCAGCACCTACAGTAATGATGAGTCACCCTCTATGATATGAATTTCAAATTAGATACATTTGGAAGAAATGCTTGGTAAAGCTAATTAGTTTCAAGATAAGCAGATTTTATTCGCCGAAGTTTATCGCTCGACAACGCTTGGTACAAGGAAGTAGGAGCGGATGTAGGGGAAGGGAAGAATGTGTTAAATAGCAGAGACGGACGTTAAACGGCACTTTTGGTTAAGCTTTTTGTTTAGTGAGCTCGTTGTTGTGTATGACAGTCTGCCGTAATCAGGTTTGTTTTTGAGAGATAGTGTTGTGAATAGTAAAGTGTGATATAGAGAAAGTTAATAGCTCTAAGAGATTTTATGGGTATGCTCCACATTTCAATAGTAATGTTCGTACTTCCCTCTATATTTAATCGTTTGCCAAAAGCGACCCGGTGTGTCGTCGTGTGTGGGTTCGCCATCAATTTGTTTACCAGCTCTTAGCGGACGCAGTTGTCTGGAGTCTAGCAAGGCGGAGAACGTAGGCCCTTGCATAGGACGACGACATGGGGCAGTTCGTGTCACTGGTCGAACAATAGTTGAAGCTCGCTATCGAGGTGGTGGTGCTCTTTAGTGTCTGCACTCTGCAGGGCCCTCACCAGGTACTTGATGGTCTTCTATAGCGTTGTCTGCGAAAAAAAAGGAGAAACCTATGGGGGGAGGTGTTATAAACTTGAAACTTCCAATTCATATTTCAATTTGTAATGTATACTTAAAAACACTTAAATTTTCTTTTCTTTTTTCAACAATTAGGAAACTACTTCCATTACAAGAAAGGCCGATTTTCTACCTCTTAACGGTAGGTGTTCATTATTCATTTACAATTTTTTTATCCGAACCGCACTATTATACAATGCGGCGGTTGTAGAAGTAAACTTGTGCGGGATGTTACGACTGTCGTTGTGAATGCTTTCAATATATGGATGTTGCAATCGAGACCATAAAAGTCTTTATAGTAGAGTTATAAAAACATACTACGTCTACGAAATTGAGCACGTCCAACGTATAGGGTATTCAAATACCTATGCTACCGAGAAGATGGATGTTATCCCCCATTATTCTCTGAGGCGATTATGTGCGCGCGATTTGAACATTCACCTCTTAGTACCAGAAGAAAGCGGCTATGTTACCTTTCTCTACAAACTTGTGTCCAATGCTATCGATTGCCCTTCTCTACTAAACAAAATCAGGTTCCGCGTTCCAAGATTGTCGTCAAGATGCGCAGCAATATTCAACCCGTTTGGATGCAGAACTGCTGCGTTACAGAGATCACCAGTTCATTTAGTGTGCTCACTAGTGAACGAATTACCTTCCACAACGGATATATTTAATATCACTTTAAACGAACTGTTACAATTCGTAGAATGAAATTTGGTTGTATCTGAGTTGAATTTTTAGATTGTGTTTGTTTATTTTTTTCTTGAATAGTTAACGGCTCGCAATAACTTTAATATTTCTTTTTTAGATATTGTTCTGTTGTAGAGTATTTACTTGTTTGGACAATAAATATTATTATTATTATTATTATTATACTAGATTATTGAAAAGTTAGTATTTTTTAAATCTGAGGTAGCGCAAAGCACTTCAATATCATTAATTTATCACTTTTTGAGTGCCCGCCGGCTGTAGCTCGATGCGAGATATAGCTTGTTTCAGCACACCCAATTTTTATCAAAATTTAAGGTACCTATTCTTCTCAAACGATAACCGATAGATAAAAGAAAGATAGTTTATCGTTTGCAAAATAAAATACTTGGTGTAATTTCACTTAGAGATTAAATTTATGATAAAATTGATTGTCGTTGAACGTCTGTAAACCAGCAACTACGCGTGGGCCATTTTTCGGCCATCAAAGTCAAGCACTAGTCCTTTGTTCTAAAACCAAATGTATAATTATTGGCTTCGACAACTGTCGACAAGTAAGCCCAAAAAGTTAAATTCAATAATTGACAAATGAGAAATACTTACGTACTGTACAAGATGAAATGTATTAGTTAAACAAACTGAGAAACATAAAGCATATTAATAACTGCCTCTTGTCAAAGAACTGAAAAGAAAGTCATGTGTTAACTGTAAGAATGTTCAACACGAAGCAATGAGATGTTTAAGAACAAAGACAACTCAACTGATATGGCGGGCATCAGCACGGCATAGCCATATGTCTTATTTTTGCACCAACATACCTATAACCCTATACCTACTAAAGTAGTTGACCAGTGGCCGTTTGTAAAGGCTGTTGCAGAGATCAATAAAAGCCCCGTTTGACTTATTTTTAAGAACCACTTTACGGCATATTCAAAAAATTCTAAAAAAAAAACAGTAGGTAGTATAGGATGATAAAAAAATTAATAAACTCTTTTTAGCGCATTTTCCAACTCATTGTCAAAAGAGCATTGAATTGCACTTTGATCGATATCTAAAATGCTAGTTCGGAGCATCTTACCTATATCGTATCAAACTGTCTTATCTATTACTACTAATCAATAAAATTTTTGGAACGTAATTCTCCGATATAAAAGCAGAAGTATTTCTCTCTCACTGTATTAGGGTTTTTGCTTTCGTATCAGACATGTGTCGTATTTTCCTGTTCTTGCTCTTTGTTGGAATTTTGTCCATCAACGGAATTGTGGCGGAGACTTGTTCGTGCAAATTCTCCTGTTCATCGGCAGAAATCAAGCGGTAAGTTATTAAATTCGCAACATCCTAATGAATTACTATTAAATTGCAATTACAGATCGAAGTGCAAAGAACCCAGTATAGTATCTCCCGCCATGTACTGGTGTTGCAAGTAAATGTGTGTAGAAATACCAGTTTCCTTGCATTTACGCAAGCTGTATAACATATGTTAGCGTTAAAAATAATAAATGTTTACTAAGACAGTTATGGAACAAAAACTCCACACCTTTCGTAGAAATTGGTATACCTAATTTGTTACATATCATCATATGAGATGCAACCACGAACTTATAAATTAAGATGGACTACTAATGCTGAATTAACAAATGACACCTACATGGGGGCCGCCATGATGTGTACTCACATGGCGCGAAATTCAAATCAACCAATAAACAAGCATTAACCCAACATTAACCTCACGTTTTCTAAATAAATTACTGTGACACATGTCATTTTCCAAGGCTGCAATAGTCTCAAAACTTGAGCACTAGGAAAATAACTAAAATGTGCACATCATGGCGGCGCCCATGCTAGGGCCATTTTAAAGTCACTAGATATATTTTTCTATATTTAGTGACTTTAGCTCATTTCTACCTCTATGCAAGTGTTTGATCACCAGTCCATCTTAATTTATAAGTTCGTGGATGCAACGTATACCATACAAGTATACTATACGCAGTTTTACATCCAAAAACAATACTCAGTGCTACCTTTTCCATTTGATGGTAGATGGTAGGTACTACACCTCAGCCGTTGATAAAATTTGGCATGCTCTAGCTTAATGTACGTCCTGCGATTCAAAGCAATGGATGTTTATCTATTTCTAAACAAGGACTTATGATACTTTAAGAATCATCGACATTCGAATAGTTTGATACACTTCACTGGAAGAACAATAGCTTCATTCGCAAAATCTTCGAGACCGCTAACGATAAATTGTGACGAACTCCGGTTTAAGTCCACGCACACCCGGTCGCCTAATCAAAAAAAAGAAAGACAATTAGTTAATATTCATTTAATGAAGTACTAATAAAATAAGTATTTATAACTCATTTGAGTCGGACGGTCGGTCACTCGGGCACCACCAAGATTTAATCCAGCAACCCCTAAATCCTGGGAAAAGGGCGGTTTCGGTACGGACAGGTGTTGGCAGCTTCGGGTAGCCTCAAGTTGGAGAAAGAATCGTCCCACGGGTCGGCAAGAGTTCAGCACAAAATGGCGGCGGTCACTTCCGGATTACCTAAAACAAAATATGGCCGACGGCTCCCGACGGTAAATTTCCTAACGGGAACAAAGCAACAACGTACAAATTAAATAACGGTGTCAATGGGAAATAAAAGGGGAAAAGCAAGAAGAAAAGAATATACTTCATCCCCCCCTTAATTGAATTAATTGAAAGTTACTAAGCGCTTACCTTAGTTAGTAACGGTGCGGTGGTTGTTTTATTCACTTTAACAGCGGCAGGCAAACGATGATAAAGCTATCCAAAGAAAACACGGTAGTTTAAGCTTAAGGCGTTAATAAAAGCTTAGCGGAAGGGTGGCAAAAGTTACGGTTAGTGCAAAAAGGTAAAAACCCAAAACGGTAGTTAAAAGGAAAGGCCTACGGTCGCTCAAACGGCAAAACGGTAAAACAAATGGGTTTTGGTTGATTTGAAATGAGACGGTTTCGCAAATTAGAGAAATCAAATGACATACTTACAACTCGAAAGTATGAAGCAGAAAAGAGCCTTCTCAAATTGAGCGTTTACCTTTTAAAGAAAACCCATTTTGGTAGAAGTGGAACAGTGAATTTCCAGAGCCTCGCTGTATTCGCACCGAGCGCGTTGGCAAATAATTCGGTCCTGTGGTTATCGTGAAAATCTTGGACAACTTGCAAACAACTAGAAAAATTACAGCGCCTCTGTGGACACCTCCCTCGACGGTTTCTGACAAGGTTTACTGCCGCCCATTAACCTGGCATTCATTAACACCTACCTAATTAAGGGCAATCAAACCTAAATACTCATCAATGTCAATCCAATCTGCAACTAGCTCCCTTGGACTTTTTCTTTTCAAACGGCCCTATCGCTTTAACACTCTTATCGCAACATGCAGGAATACGGGCTGGACTGCAAAACTTGTAAACAACTCGATTTGAACTCGTTCTATCCTTGCTTTTACTTATAAACGAGTTTATAAACACCTTATAAACAATTAACGGCGCTGAAACTAAAGAATATTAATTGTCCCTCATCTTCGCCAGAACAACACTCTTCGGTGGTTACAAAAATTATTCCAAGATTCCAGCTAGTATGGTCGTAGGGCGTAGGCGGACTAATTAAGTACGGAATCTCGTCTCCATGGCATCGCGGAAACTTCTCGAAATTACGGTTTTCTATGTAACGAAGCCCAAACCAATCGGTACTATACAGGGTGGTCCTCGTAAACGGCAAACTCCACGCAGAAATTCCGGGTGCTTTGTTTCAAAATTTTTTGGGTTCTTCCACACTGCATATTCTAACTGATAAGGCAATCGAAATGGGTTTGGCTGAGTACCTCATAGTAAGAATAAAGATGATGGGCGCACACGCTATATGAAAACGTGAAGGCTCGTTTGAAAATTAATCAACATAAGCACAACTGCCAGTGACTTGCGGTCTGCGGACATACAGAAAACTAATCATTAGCACTAGTCAGTGCCGTGAGGTTTAACTACCTATTCAATTTAATTTTTGTTTATGCAGTGCAGCCGTTAAATAATCCCTTCTACCCTTCTCAATTGATCGGGACTCCGAAAAAGAATCCTAGAAAAGAAACTGAAGGACCAATAACGATCCCGTTCTCGAGTTCACGAACGCCATCGGTATTCTTCTAGAAGCCGGTCTCCCTCTTAGTCCTCAGCTGGTAGACATTTTTGAAGGTATTTGAGGCACGCTGAAAACTTGTCCAATACTTCTCCATAAATACCCAAACACAGATTTGCAGACCTGTCCGAGTAGTAGCGGGGGACTACATCAACCCTTATATTTTTAAAGATCGAAATGCTTGTTCCAAAAAATGTTCTCGAGGCATTTCGAAATTTTTACACCTTTAAATTTAATATTTAATTTAATATTTTTTCCACATTTGAAAATGCAAAACAATAAAGCAGGTTTCATTTGAAAAAAATCAACTTTTTAAGGTTTGAAGTAATTAAACTTGACCATTAATTTTAAAATGTTAAAACCTTGTAGAAAGGCGATCAAAATTTAAATCATTCGCATGTAGCATCACGTTAGAATTATTGATTTTGGAAGACTTTTTGGAATCAAGTCAACGGAGCCATAGATACAGGGCGCTAAAGAAAAGCAGTCAAACGTCAAAAAGTTTGAAAGTGAATAACTTCAAAACCTTTGATGCTAGGTATAGGAAAATGTGGTATCAATCGAGGTAGATTTTCATGTAGATTTCGAAGATGCAATAAAATATAGGGTATTCTATTTAAAATAAGAAAGTTTATATCCACATTCGGTAAAAACGGAAGTGAAATGATCATATAATTATTTTTTATTATACCTGAATCACAATCTCCGTTTTAAACACTCAAATGCGTGCGAAAAAGGGCCTTTAAAACACACGTGCTTTAAAGTTGCTAAGTAACGATACTTCAAGTTTGACTTTTAAAACTGTCATCTGGATGAAATAAAAAAATCCTCTTAGGTCGCTTTCTGTAAATGCAGAACATTTCTTTGGCTTTTGTACCTATCCTTTGGTTGAAGCTTTCACAAACGCGCGTAATTTAGGGTATGCTTCCAAATCTGTTCCACTTTTTAATCGCAGCATTGCTTTAAAGTTTTGAATGAATGCACCAAAATATAGAAGATTTAAATACCTTTGACATTTCCTTCATATATGCCAGCATTATGGATGCATTTAAGACTGTATTCGTAAGTAACTCCTATTCATCCATGGAAACAACTTTTCATATTCTTTATAATAGGCTTTACTGGAGTTGGATTTTACACCTACCAACGTTTGTTTAGATTTTACAACAACCGATTTAATGGACGGTGTATTATCTTTTTCAACGGAAATCGTTTAATTCACAAAGACGATGATTTTTATAAGCAAACGTCAAGTGACATTTCCATGGCAATCGTGAAATTTCGAACACCCAGCCCACTTAATTAAACATGTATTCGAGTATAACGTCAATATGACTTCATTGTATTTCCTATTTTTAAATTATACTGCAGGTATAATAAAAAATACTATAAGATACACCTGTATAATTGATCTTTAAAGCACTTGCAACGTTAAAGGCACTCCGCTTTGCGTCGTGCCCTTAAACTCGTTGCGCGTGCTTTAAAGACTTGATTATACACTTGTATCTTAAA
>NW_022170511.1:12297295-12300264 GCF_008802855.1 Photinus pyralis
CAATGGGCTCGTTCATAAGACACAACAGTTACCGCTACGCTACCTCGTAGCGTATCGGTAACAGTTGGGGGTCTTATGTCACGTTCCCTACTTTGACGTATGTAGCGCTACTAAAAATGGCCGACTGCTCCGTAAAGAGCGTAAAAGTAGCGACCTAATTATAAGACGTATCAGTAACTGTTCCAGAACAGTTGTGTCTTATGAACCCCCAATGTCTGATGTTAATGCGTTGTCAGTATGGCCATTATCGTCTATAAAAATGAACCCTGTTCTTCTGGTCACGCAATAACTTTAGAAACGACTTTAACGTTTTTCATTTCAATCTTTTTTTTTTTAATTTTTCAATACTTGTAGAGGTTTTCTGACGGCAAGAAAAAAGTAAGAAACGCGCAGAAAATTTTGGAAAATTGGGAAAACTTTTAACGACTGTTTAAACCAGTGTTTCTCAACCGCCGGTCCGCGGACCGCTACCGGTCCGCAAAGAATCTTTGCCGGTCCGCGAAAAATCCACACATCGCGGTCAAATAAGTTGGCGTGGGACTCATCGCACAAAGTACAAATTATCTAGCTAGTGGAAGATGCGCTTTATAAATAAGACCTTTACGTAGGCAAATTCAATAATTCAATAATCAATAATTGGGGTACCTTTGTAAATGGTGTTATTCATAAACGCATCTTCTACTGCGAATTTCCGAATTTCCACCCACGAAAAATGACTTTTGTACAAATTGGGAACGCGAAAACCGTGTCTCCCAGCTCCAATTTGTAAAAAATTTTCCGGGGGTGGACCTCCCCTCTTCTTTTTTCGGACCCCCCGGTCCTCAAATATACACACTTATCCTATGCCGGTCCCTGCACCACAACCGGTTGAGAAACACTGCGTTTTAAACCACAGATTTAAACAGCCGTCTATAATTACAAGCCATGCTGAGAAGTTTGGCAACGTTGTCCGAAAGTCAATCGGTGGGCCGATTAAAGTTTTAATGGCGTCTTGTCTTTTATAAAACGAACGTATTTCGCTGTCATCATCAGCGAACAACTAAAGGGAAAGTGTAAACCTGAATCTTTTTATAATAATAATAATAATAAGTGAATGCGCCTCTGTCATAGTATTCATTATGTAGCGTTTGTTTATGCAAGGCTCTATTGACAGTTTGCAAGGTCAAACTGAAACTGCATTTAAGATGAATTATCGTTTAAATGCCAACACTTTAATATGTGTATAAATTATAAACACTGTTTAACTTACACAATGCAAATGGTCATTAATGGAATTTACTATAATCAATCGGTTTAACCGGGTGCAGATGTATACTTATGTGTCGAATATATGGTAGTATATAATTAATAAATTTGCCGCTGCATAATATTAATATCGCCCAGTACCCTAACATTTGACATTGATAAATCTTGTGCGATATAATAATAATAATAATAATAATAAATCGCTAAGGTGGTGTAACACACCGTACAGCATTTTTGCCTTTTTAGGGCATTTTTGATTTTCAAAAAGGAGCTTATTGTTTCACTAACTGTCGGCCGCCTTTTATAAATCGATTGAGATCTCACCTCTGAATATCGCAGAACTTTCCGGTTTTCTGCATTATATTCGCATTATCGTGTTATTCCTGCATCGCTTAGTCCGAAAGCTAAGCTGATAATGTATGATTTTTCTGTGTGTGTTAAAATAAGGATATCGGAGTGTGTGCATGATTGTGTTTTTTCGTTTAATAAAATAGTTGTCCAATGTTATCTAATTCACAAGTACGAAATGATGTTCTCTGCTAACAGGTTATGGGCCGCTGGTTTCTGTTTACTGTAGATCTAACAGCACCCTGTATACACAAGATAGGTGCACAGGTTTGATTGACAAACTTATTTTTTAATCGTCTAAATGCTCCAAATATATCCGCAATGAACGTGTTGTACCTTAGACCCCAACGGTTTCGTGGTAACAATTTATTTAAATGCGAGCACGTTCGCCTACGCTTTTTTAACACTTTGCGTTTGCACCATTCACGGGTGAAAAATTATATCAGCCGCTGCCGGTCGTTCGACTCCACTACATAATTAAGTTCCTCTTTTTGCATAAACCAGCCACTTATTATCAGCTTACTTGTAATGGCAACTCGTCACGAATTTAAAAAGCATTTGTAAATTATTCTACTATGTTTACATTCAGAAAGCACAGTTTTTTGAATTTGTAATCTTTTCTAAAATGCTGATTAACCAAGAAGCATTTAATATGCTGGCGATATATTTTGAGTGTTTTCAAAATGCGAAAATCGCTGCCCGCATCTTTTATTTGCGTTATCCGAATCGATCACGAACCATCGCCGCCAGCATATTAAATGCTTCTTGGTTAAACAATCAGCATTTTAGAAAATATTACGAATTCAAAATACTGTACTTTCTGAATGTAAACACAGCAGAATAATTTACAAATTACCGCTGTTATTATTTTATAATGCATCGTGTTTCATGTGTTTAATTTTCCAAGGCCCACCTAAAAGTGTAGGGTCCACAATCTTTCGCGCCATCGACAAATACCGGAAATACGTCAAATAAGATACAATTTAAGCATTTTAATTAATTAATCAATTAATGTAAATGAAAAAATGATAGATAAACTGGGGCTCTTTAAAAATGTGAAAAAAGAATGTTTAGTTTATTATGCGAAATTTAAAGAAAAGGCAATTTTAAAATTTAAAATAGCAGTCACGCCCTCTGGTGGTCATTTTTAGAAATATTTTCCAGCGATTCTTCATGACCGATTTACCCAATAATTTTTTTACCCCTAAGTCATACGACGAACGGTTCTCGAGATATGGCCGAGGAACAGTCTTATTGGGTCACCCGGTACATGAGGATTTCGTGGAAATTCGACCCTACTTACAAAGTTATAAGAAAAAAATTGGAAATCTTAAAATTTCAACAGTACTTTACCGCACTAAAAAGCGAAGCTAAAA